>NC_056734.1:812468105-812533105 GCF_019279795.1 Protopterus annectens
TTATTTTGCTGTTTTTGTCAGTGTAATATGAGACCGTTGTTCAGGCAGAGACTTGGAAAGATGTATAGGGTGTAAGAGAAACACTGCATTCTACATGCTTAAACTAGAAACTGCAACAAATTAGAACTGTACCAGGTTCAGCAGGAGCTAGCTAGAAACAGCAGATCTTGCTTTTGTGTGTCCTTGAAAAAACAATGACACAGCATAGTTGATGCTGATATTCTGTAGTAGAACTTATTTTCTACATGTTATGAAACAATCTGCAGATAAAGGTTTAAGGAGTGCACCTATGTGGTTGCAGATGGTATTTTAAAAGTACCTCATGAGACATTTTACATAACTTATCACTACTGTTAGTTGTGTCTCTAATTACATTATTCTTATCAGAGATGGAAGTTTCATCAATGTATACAAAGAAATATGTGTTATTTTTTCAGTGACTGCACAGAACATCTCACAATCTCAGTCCACAACATTACAAGAGCTGTTTCCATGAAATGACAAGCCATGCTATATGCTGTCTTTAAAAAAAGATATGTATTGTAAGCTAAACGGTCTTTTCTAGAATCTCAAAGTATAATATCAGATTTGTATTGCTGTCTAGAGCAGGACAGGAAATTGTGGAATAAGTCTAGTGTACATTTAGGAATGATTTTTTTTAATCTGTCAGGTTATCTCTGATGGGAAACCCATTTAGATTTTTGAAGAGCAACAGAAGTTATAAAACATATCACCTGCAGAGGGATATAAATTCAAAGCGTAACAACATTTTAACTGCAATCAGTAATTCAAAGTGCCTTGGATATGTGCTAGAAGTGCCTGCATGTTTCATTGAGTTTCTTGTAGTGTGCAGTGAATGTATATTTCATTGTGGTCCTGGTAGTGTGCAGTGGCTGTATGTTTCATTGCTGTTCTGGTGGTGTGCAGTTGCTGCATGTTTCATTGTGGTTCTGGTACTGTGCAGTGACTGCATGTTTCATTATGGTTCTGATGGAGTGCAGTGACTGCATGTTTCATTATGGTTCTGGTAGTGTGCAGTGGCTGCATGTTTCATTATTTTTCTAGTACTGTGCAGTGGCTGCATGTTTCATTGTGGTTCTGGTACTGTGCAGTGACTGCATGTTTCATTATGGTTCTGGTAGTGTGCAGTGGCTGCATGTTTCATTGTGGTTTTAGTGCTGTGCAGTGGCTGCATGTTTCATTGTGGTTTTAGTGCTGTGCAGTGGCTGCATGTTTCATTGTGGTTCTGGTACTGTGCAGTGACTGCATGTTTCATTATGGTTCTGGTAGTGTGCAGTGACTGCATGTTTTAATCTGTTTCTTGCAGTGTGTAGTGGCTACATGTTTCATTGAGTTTCTTTATAGTGTGCAGTTGCTGTATGTTTCATCGTGGTTCTCATAGGTGCAGTGAAAGCATGTTTCATTGTGGTTCTAGTAGGTGCAGTGCCAGTGTGTTTCATCGTGATTCTGATAGGTGCAGTGTCTGCATGTTTCATTGTGGTTCTACTAGGTGCAGTGCCAGTGTGTTTCATCGTGATCCTGATAGGTGCAGTGTCTGCATGTTTCATTGGGGTTCTGGTAGGTACAGTGGCAGCATGTTTCATCCTGGTTCTGGTAAATGCAGTGGCTGCATGTTTCATTGTGGTTCTGCTAGTGTGCATTGGCTGCATAGGTTCATTGGTAGGTACTAGGCTGTTGGCCCTAGGGCCTATATAAGCCTAGCCAAAGGTACCCTGGCTTTCGCCACCCAAGAAAATTATTTTCCTGTGCCACTGTCAAGCAAAGCCACAGAAGTGATCCCCGGGGTGAATTTCCTATCTCCCATCCAATCATCAAGATTTTTCTTGAAGAGTGCTAATGAGGAGCTTTGTTTGATATAGATAGGTAGTTTGCCCAGAGTATGGGAAGTCTCTGGGACAGGAATCTATCCCTCCAGCATATTCTGTTTATTGTGGTGACACGGTTTAGGTCCCTAGAGCGTGTAGCTCGTAGGGATTGGGATTTCTTTAAGTGGAGCATGTCTAAAAGCTCTGGGTTTGACATAGCTTTGTGTGTTAGGCAGAGATCGCCTCTGAGTAGGCGATATGCAACGGAGTAAAGCCGCAGTTGTTTGAGACGGTCTGCATAGGGCATCTCTTTGAAGCCGGTAATCCTCTTTGTGAGGTATTTCTGTGGCCTTTCCAGTTGTTGTAGATGTCTTGTGAAGTACATACCAAAAGGGGCATTGTACCCTATAATGGGTCTAATGAGTGATGAGTAGAGGGGAACAATGACCTCTTTTTTCCTGGATGAGAAACCTTTTGTAATGAGGTGTGCCACGTAGAAGGATTTCCTGACTACTGTGGCAATGTGATTATCAAAGGAGAGACTACTGTCCACCTGTGTCCCAAGGTCTCTTATCACACTTTCGGTGTTAAGTAGACTACCACCTATGTGGTAGTTCATGGGTACTGAGTTTTTACCAAAAGGGATGACAATGCACTTTTTGGCATTGAGCTTGAGGCCATGGCTTTGACACCAGGCATCTGTCTCAGCGAGGCCCTTTTGTAGGATGTCCACATCTTTTGGAGTTTTGATTATGGGTCCTAGTTTGCAGTCATCTGCGAACTTCATTAGCCAAAGACCTTCTGTGTTGGCCTGTACTTCAGAGAAGTAGATACCAAACAGGAGAGGACCCAGGACTGAACCCTGTGGTACTCCACTTGTCACTGGTCTGAAGTTGGATTTGGAGTCTGCTACTTTCACAGTGTGGGTTCTGTCAGTGAGCCAGTTGGCAACCCATCTTGTGACATAGGGATTTATACCTAGTTTAGTGAGTTTATCTATAATTCCAGAGTGGCGTTGGTGTCGAAAGCCCTGGCGAGATCTAGATAGGCTGTGTGAACCACCTTAACCTCATCTATGGCTTTGGTGACTGCTTCAAAGAAGTCTATCAGGTTTAGGAGACATGATCTGCCTTTTACAAACCCAAACTGGGTGGGGTCCTGAGTTTGGAGATTACCAATGTCATTGTTTATAAGTTCCATGATGATAACGTTCCTTAGCCTTGCAGACCAGGCGCGTTAGGCAAATGGGGCAGTAGTTTCCAGGGTCTGTGGTGGCTCCCCCTTTGTGGAGTGGGATAACTGTCGCTGTGCGCCATTCAGTGGGCACATAGCCTGAGGTGAGGCTATGATTGAACATGGTACTTAGGCGGGGTGCCAGTTCGTTCTGTAGTTCATGTAGAACACAGCCTGGGATGTCGTCAGGTCCCATGGATGCTGTGTTCTTGGCTTTGGATAGTGTGTTTTTTACCTGTGCAGCCGTGATTACAGGAACTTTGCATTCTTCTGGTATAGAGATGGGCTCTTTAGGGGATGACAGGGGAGTAAAGTTAGCACTGAACCTATCTGCCAGGATATTGGCAATATCAATTGGTTCTGTATATTTAGTGCCATTGTGCTGTAACTCAGAGCAGATCTGAGTGTTGCCGTTGGGATTCTTGACATAGCTATAAAATGCTTTGTGGTTGTCTTTAGAGTCAGTGGCAATTTTGTTTTCATAACTAGCTTTGGAGGATTTTATGAGGGATCTCAGCTTCTTACTGAGGCAGACTAGGGAGTTTCTCCAATCATGGGATTTTACTCTTTTTTGCAACAGTTTCTTTCTTCTGTTGTAGATTTTGTTTATGGCAGGGGACCACCAGATTGGCTTCCTTTTTTGGAGGATAGCATCTTGGTTCTGTTAGGGATTGCACGATCCATGCACTCGTGTAAGTGCTTATAAAGTGCATTTGTGTAGAATTCAGCAGTCATACCTCTATTGTCCGTCAGCATGGGTTTCTTGAAGTTTGCCATTTCTGTCTTAAGAAGCGTGAAGTTGGCTTTGGAGAATTTTTTTACTGTGGTTTCCCTAATGGGGAGTGGGGGAGGGATGTGGATGTCTAGGGTGATTAGCTTGTGGTCGGATCTGACCAACGAGGAATTGACCTCTGGTGTGGAGCACCGGTTGCCCATGTTGGTAATAACAAGGTCTAGGATATTGCTGCCCCTGGTGGGGGTGTGGATAAGTTGATCCATGGCATTGGAATTTATGAATTCCAGAAAATGTTGAGCACAAGAGTTGGTACATGAGTAGTTTTCCCAGTTAATGGTAGGGTAGTTGAAATCGCCCATTATTAGGGTGTTAGGTTGTACCCTAATATTTTCCAGTGTATTAGGAAATGAGGAGTGGGAATCCTGGGGCATGGTGGGGGATCTGTAGCAAGCGACAATTTGGATTGCGGTCTTGCCCAGAGTTAGTTGCAGTTGGATAATCTCGGATGCATTATGCTGAGCAACTAGCCTGGAGGTGTGGATATCCTTAATGAATATGGACACGCCTCCGCCTTTAGTGTTTTGGTCCAGGTTAGGTGGCCGAAAGGTGTGGTATGAATTATAGCCTGGTAATGCAGGGGTACTCTCTGGAGCCTTGAACCAGGTCTCTGTCACTGCATAGATGTCGATGTTCTCCATTTTAAGGAGTGCCTCGAGAGAGTGCATTTTGAGGTTTAGACTTCTAGCATTGAGTAGCAATACCCTCAGATTCTTCTTGCCTGTACCTGCATGTTTGTGTTTCTTCTAGTGTGCAGTGGCTGGGTATTTCTTTGTGGTTCTGATAGTGGGCAGTGGCTGCATGCCACATTGTATTATGAATGGCCACATAGTTGCTGTTGTACATATTGATGTATGACTTTTGCTATGTTATCTGGCTGAATGCCTCAGTGTGGCTTCTGTTATGTGTGTGGCAGCTGCGTCTTATTTTAGGCCTGTGTGGTATATAATGGCTACATGTCTGTCTCTGCTTATCCACGTTATACAAGTATGGGTCAACTGGATTTTAATCTTTAGCCTTGCAGTCTCTCTCTTTAGTCGGTGTTTTATACAGCTTACTGTGGGGAGCTTAGTATAAACTCAGATCTACTCCAGGCTATGTGGTTGTAGGCATTTTAAATATGCACCCTGCTTCAGATCGTTAATTACATCAACTTGTTCATAGGAATAAATGTATTTAAGCTGGTTTAACATTTGAAGTGGCTATCTGTCATGCTTTGCTGTGCCATTCTATTTATCTGTTTTTGTTGAAGTATGTTCAGTACATTTCTATAAATGATCAAGATTCCTTGATGTGAACTATATGTTAACACAACTATCATTTCAGCTTGTACTATAACTCGTAAAAAATTGTGACATTCATTGAATATTGATTTATTTTTATTTTCTGCCTGAATGGTCTAGCTGGAAGTAGACTTAGGAAGAAAAGTTCCAGATACAAATGGTAACAACAATAAATTTACAAGTATGCTAAGTACGATAGCAAATGCCCTTATTCAGAAACAACTGTCGTGTAATTTTGTCCAGAATTGGACCATCTGTGCCTTTACAAAACGTATATACAAGAGCTGTAGGTTAGTACTAAGCTAACTGCCCTTGCGAGCCATTTTAAGCTTAGCCAATTATCCCTTGTGAGACTCAAACCCTGCGCCTTGTGTTTGTAAGGCAAACACCTTAACAATTAGGCCACCCTGCCAACCCAAGTATATGCCTTAGTATTGCTTTAATGGTGTATGGTAACTGTGTACCTTCTGTGGAGTATATGCATAGTTGCTGTATGTTTCATATGCCTTAAGTGCTGTTTAGTTTTGCTGAGTGCCTGAATGTGCCTCCCATTGACCATCTTAGCGTGTGTTATGTGGAGTGCAATAGCTGTGTGCCTTGGCATAGATCCTATGGGTGTGTGTGTGTGTGTGTGTGGTAGTGTGGTATTTTTGTACCTACTGTGGCTTGTAGGAGCTGCATGCCTGAGTGTGTCTCCTGCTGTGCGTAGTATTGCTGCATGTCTCTGTGTTTCTTATGGTGTGTAGTAGCTGCATAATGTACCTTCTATGGTATGCTGTAGCTGCATGTTTCACTGTATCTGCTGAGGTAGCTACAGTCTAGTTTGATAATAGGCACACAGCATTAAAGAAGTGAGATTATGATTTCTGTTATCAAATCATGCACTCCTGTTATACACAGTTTATCCCCTGGAAAAAATATTTTTTGCACTTTATTCATTTGCTTTTACTGTATTTGTGTTTCCTCCTACTTTATTTTGCTTTTATTAAAAGTACTCAATTTTATTTATTCTGCTGCATTTATTACTGCTTGGTCGTAGCCTGATTAAATTGCAACTGTTAATGTTAAGTTGTCAATCTCGCCTTCGTTCTTGCTGGTTGGGATCGGAGCCAAGACTTGGCCATCTTCAATAGCTCGAGAGCTGTTTACTGGCTCGAGGCTACCCCTTATCCCATGATGCCTAGCGCTAGCTACCCAGATCTTGTTTGCCGTTTCAGCTGCGAGGTTCGTGGTACTGGCTCAGGCTTGTATATTTTTCTTTTACTACCTTTTCAGTCAGATTAGGGATTTTTTTCTGTCCTTATTGTATTTGTCTAGTAGTCGCTAACTAGTTGTGATAGTTTACTGTTTTTTGTGGGCTTTTCAGAACTCGTTTTAGTTAGAGAGTTCTTCCCCTCCCCCACCTCCCCCTCTTCCCTATCCATTAGCTTATTCTGTAGAATTTTCTTCCTTTTCTTTGTTTTAGGTAGCTGTTTTAGTTAGAGGCTTCCTAATTCCAAAAAATATATATATATATATAATAAGATATATCCTTATCTTGTAGTATATTGTGTCTTATTTGTGTTTTTTGTGGTAGCATTTACTGTTAGTTTACTGGTATTTCTTATTGTGTATTATGTCTAAGGAATACAAAGTGTCAGGATTCAAGAAGTGTGACTCATGCTGTCAGAAGATGTCTCTGACAGATGGGCACACTTCTTGCGTCTATTGTCTAGGCGCTGTACACCTGCAGGACTCTTGCTCTATCTGCCATGCATTTAGCCCAAGAATTCTGCAGGAGCGCAAGAATAAACTTATTTTGAGAGGGCTGCTTAAGCCTCAGGACTCACCGGCCAAGACTTTGCCAGTGAAGTCTCCTAAACCGGCCAAATCGTCGGCTCCCAGCTTGGAGCCGTCATCGGCCCAAGGCTTACCTTCCACTTTGGTTCCGGCTGGAACCGAGGAGACTGCTTCCTCATCAGCTCCAATACTCCCCTCGGAGCCGTCAAGGACTCAAAAAAGACCAAGGTCCCCTTCATTAGAGTCCATTCATTCGGCTCCTCGGTCTCCCCTCCTGCAAAGTGACCATAGTCATAGATCTTCACATTCCTCTCGGTCCTCCAGGCTCTCAGACCATGATGTGGAGAGAGTGGTCAGCAGGTTATTGAAGTCGCAGGCACTGGCCAAAATGTTGTCCAGCCCTCCTCAACAGGTGTTGGCTCCATCTGTTTCTATCGATGTTCCTCCTCCGACTCCATTGAGCTCGGAGCCGGAGTTTCTTGGGGTTCGAGTCGTGGAACCATCGGCTCTTATAACGATCTCTCCTTCGGATCCATCGTCGGCTCTGATCCCTTCGATGGGGCCTTCTATTGAGGGATCTGGGCGCCGAGACTCAGTTGGCTCCGGGGGGGGGCGAGTGGCATCGGACCCTTGTCTGACCCCGCTCTCCCTCTCGGAGCTTCGGCGCAGGTGAACTCAGCTCCTACATCGGCCTCGGAGCTATCTCCCTCAGTGCGGAGGAGGATTCCGGTCTCCTTGGAGCTGGAGCCTTCTCTTCATCGTGGCAGGGACGCCTTCGATGTCATGAGGAGTGTGCTGGCCTCTCAGCCAGCTCCACCTTCGACCCCACTGGCTCCGTCCCCCATAGTGCCTGCATCGACCTCTGCCCCTCCTCCAGACCCCAAGCATGGGGAACCAGCACTTCAGAGCACCCCATTGGTGTTTCCTGTTCCTCAGAGGCCTCCCCTGATCATTCAGAGGAGCCTCCTCGGAAGAAGAAGTGCAAGAGGAAGCACATTGACTCCCCCGAATCTGTCACTGCGGATACGGATTTGGATGAGTCGGAAGGGTCCCCGAGATCCCCCTCTGAAGATGTTTCCTTTTCGGACATCCTAGAAATACTTAAGCAGAGGGGGAACTGGAATACCCTAGCCCCTACCGAGGATGAATCTGTATTCCTGGATGCGTTCGGTTCCCGACCTTCCACCTCCTGGGTTTCTCCGCCCTTCGATCCACTAATGTCTGTGGTGGCTCGAAGGGATTGGTCAGCCCCGGATACAGTGGAACCAACCCCGAGGAGAACAGGCAAGTTTATTACTGCACCCCCTGACAAGCAGTTCCTTACTAAGGGTGTTCCCGTGGATGCCATGGTGGTAGCAGCAGCCACTAAAAAGGAGTTAGCGGAAACTTCTTCTTCTGTCCATCCTCCTAACAAGGAGTCTAGGACCATGGACAGATATGGGAAGCGAATGTTTGCTTCAGCGACCTTTTCCATGAGGTCACTGAACTACTTATGCCATTTTACCCGGCTTCAGAGGGATCTCCTGAAAGAGCTCGGAGATACCCTGCAGGATCCTTCAGCTGAAGGGGCTCAGGCTAAAGTGGCCTCTCAGCTGGCAACCCTTAACTCAGTAGTCAACTCCTCCATGAGGCTCATTTCCTATGCAGCCGATGGGGCGAGTAGAGCCGCAGGCACAGGCGTGGCACTTTGGAGACATGCATGGATGCGGCTGTGTAATTTTGCGGAACCCTTCAGAGCATCATTCACCAACACTCCCTTTGACGGTTCCTTTCTTTTTGGACCACAGGTGAAAGACACTCTTACTAGGTGTGAACAGGAAGGCAAGACTCTCTCTGCCATGGGAGTCTGTTTTTCCACTCCCTCTAGACCATACCCCAAGGGTCAGAAGAGTGGGAAGATGTGGTTTCGGAAATCCCAGGGATCTTCACCTGACACACGTGGTGATTTTTCCTCCAGGGGCAGAGGAGGAAATAACAATAATAACAGATGCCACCCTCATGGCAGATGGGGTCTGCAGAACCAGGGCAGTAGAGAATCCTTTTCTGACAAGCCCTTCCAACATCCCTGAAGGGGAAGACTTTCATTGTACCCAAAAGCCTGGCTAAGCATAACACAAGACAAATGGGTACATTCAGTAATATCCGGAGGTTACAGAATTCCTTTCATTCAGCCCCCTTTACCGTCATGCAAGTCCCTCCCAGATGTTCCACCCAATCTGAGGGACCAAGCAGTTATAGAAGTTTCAAAACTGCTAGAAAAAAGAGTCATCCAGGAAGTCCCGGCAGACCAACATGGATCCGGAACTTACTCAAGGTTCTTTTTGGTACCAAAAAAGACAGGGGACTGGAGACCTATTTTGGATCTCAGCAGACTGAACAAGTCTGTTCAAAGAACAAAGTTTCGGATGGTCACGCTACAGTCCATTCTACCCTTTCTGGGTCAGGACAATTGGATGTGCTCTATAGGTCTCCAGGATGCATACTATCACATCAAAATGGATAGACGCTCCAGGAGGTTCCTTTGCTTCCGGCTGGGAGCCAGTCATTACCAGTTCAGAGCTCTGCCCTTTGGTCTCACCACAGCACCCAGGGTGTTCACCAAATGTATGGCAGTGGTCATGGCTCACCTGAGGCGTCAAGGATTCCAGGTGTTTCCATATCTAGACAACTGGGTCCTTACTGCTACTACCAGGCATCAACTCCTTCAGGCCAGGGACTATACAATCTCAATTTGCTTCCAGCTAGGCATTACCATAAATTTCGAAAAATCTGCCTTGTTGCCCTGTCAATCTATTACTTATGTAGGAGCAGACTTAGATACAAGGAGCATGTCTGCAAAGCTACCCTTGGACAGGGTGTCCACTATTCGCCAGCAAGTTCATGTCCTCATGCAATGCAAAAGAGTACAAGTCAGGTACGTCCTTCAAACTCTAGGTTCTATGGCGGCGGCAGATCTTCTGATACCCCTGGCCAGCTTCCACATGAGAATCCTGAAGTGGCTCCTGTTCACGCAGTGGTCCTTTCAACAGTTCCCCGTGTCTCACATGATCATCATCACAGAAGCATGCAAAAGGCACCTTTCCTGGTGGATGGTCTCCCCACTAGTGATTCAGGGCAGACCCTTCATTCAGCCTTCTCCGGTTGCTACAGTGACCACGGACGCCTCCCTGATAGGGTGGGGGGGCATTATCAGGGAAGGACAGTCCAGGGCACTTGACAGGCTCACAAGTACCATCTGCATATAAATGTCCTAGAGATGAGAGCCGTGCTCCTAGCGTTGCAAGCTCTTCAGGACTCTCTTCCTTCTGGGACCATTGCAATTCAAACGGACAACATGTCAGTGGTGTGGTACATCAACAAGCAGGGGGGAACCAGGTCCTACCCCCTATGTCGAGAAGCCCTCAGACTCTGGCAGTGGGCGATTTCCTCCCAATGATTTCTGATTGCAACGCACATCCCTGGGACATCCAACGTCATAGCGGACAGGCTCAGCAGAGCTATTCTCATGCCTTATGAGTGGTCTCTGAATCAGGCAGTTGCGGATTTAATCTTCCGCAAATAGGGTCAGCCTTGCTGCGACCTTTTTGCCACCTCCTTCAATAGCAAATGCAGCAGCTACTTCTCCCTTCTTCCGCTTCCTGGTCACCCTCCCAGAGACGCTCTAGTCCACGATTGGCCTTAGGGACTTCTTTATGCCTTCCCTCTGTTTCCCCTGATACCGAAACTCATTCAGAAAGCTATGTCATTGGGTTGCAAAATGATTCTCATTGCCGCTTACTGGCCTCAACAGATATGGTTCCCTTTTCTGCACCATTATCTTCTCAAGCAGCCTTGGACTCTGGATCCGATTCCAGACCTACTTATTCATCAATCAGGCGGGCTGCATCAATCCCTTCAAACGCTCCAGCTCACAGCTTGGTTGCTCCACTTCCAACCTTAGCCAGGCTTCCCAGTATTTCCCCGGCCGTTCGCGACATTATTGGTTCCTCCCATAAGTCTGCCACTAGAAGGACTTACGCTAGTAAATGGAAATGTTTTTCTTGTTGGGCAGGGGATAGAAATATAGATCCCTTCACAGCCCCTATCCACGAGATGTTGGAGTTCCTAACAGAACTCTTTCATTCGGGGTCCGCTTCTGCTGCAATCAGGGTTCAATTAGCGGACATTTCAAATTACCATGTCGGTTTTTCTAATGCCAACATTATGTCTCATAAGCTATGTAAAGCGTTTCTAAGAGGGGCTACTCTCCTTAGACCCCCAGTGAGAGATCACCCTCCTCCTTGGGACCTTAATTTGGTACTAACCTCATTAATTATGCCCCCTTTTGAACCGGCAGCTTCCTGCTCCATTAGGTTTCTATCTTAGAAGACTCATTCTGGTAGCTATTACTTCAGCCAGACGTGTCTCTGAACTTCAGGCACTATCCGTCCATCCTCCATACTTAGTATTTCATAAGGACAGGGTTGCTCTGAGGACTAATCCTTCTTTTCTTCCAAAGGTCTGCTCAGAAAACAATTTGAATCAGTCTATAGACCTACCTGTGTTTTTCCCTAACCACACCAACAAGTCAGAATACAAGTTACATCAATTGGATGTTCATAGACAGTTGTGTTTCTACCTGCATAGGACGAAGGATATAAGGAAGTCTGACCAACTTTTCCTTTCCTATGCTCGGGGCAAACAGGGTCTCCCAGTTTCCAAAGTGACCTTATCCAGGTGGTTGTCTCATATCATTACCTTATCTACCAACTAAGGAACAAAGACTTACCAATCAAACCGAAGGGTCATTCTACCAGGGCCTTAGCCACTTCTGTAGCCTTCCAGTCTAGGTTGCCCATGGACTCTGTGCCGCCGCTACGTAGGCAAATCCTCATACCTTTATTTCTCATTACAAGTTGGATGTGGTCTCCAGAAGTAGAGCTAGCTTTGGTTCCACTGTTCTAAAGAGTCTGTTCCAATGAGCCACCCAGGATTGTAGGTGCTAGGGACGCTGCCCCAACCAGCAAGAATGAAGGCGAGATTGACAACTTAACATAAAAGAAGTTATGTACCTACCATAACGTTCCATGTTAGTTGTCTTCATTTCGCCTTCTTTCTTGTGTCCCCCCCTCCATCCCCCTATCCTGTTGAACTGAGAGGAGTTCAATTTTTCACTGGCTGAGTGTTTGCTGGTTTGTTTCCTTTACTGACTTAGACAGTAGGACAGGTATGTTTAACCATTTGTTTGGAGGGGTTTCTTCCTATAGCTATGTCTGGGTTAGCTATTTCAAACGAGATCTGAGTAGCTAGCGCTAGGCATCATGGGATAAGGGGTAGCCTCGAGCCAGTAAACAGCTCTCGAGCTATTGAAGATGGCCGAGTCGGAGCCGAGGATCGGCTCCGATCCCAACCAGCAAGAAAGAAGGCGAGATGAAGACAACTAACATGGAACGTTATGGAAGGTACATAACTTCTTTTTCTAAGTCTTTTGGTTTAAGCACTTGGGCTTCATACAGGCTGTTTTACATTAAGAAGGTTTGTGGTCTGCACTGCTGTGGCAGGACAGGTAGCTTACATCCTTCTAAGCTGAGAATTGCTGATTAAAGGCCCAGAGTCTGCTATTCTAAAAGTGTATTAGTTCTGGCTTAAGCACTTGGGCTTCAGGCCAGTTATTCTACATTAAGAAGGTTTGTGATCTGCACTCTTTTGGGAGGAGAGGCTGGATTCTACCCTTCTGAGCTGGGAATTTCTGGTCACAGGCTTATTGTGACTGCTTATTTAAACTGTTTCTTTCTGAAATTGGTGCGCCTTGTTGCTGTAGCATAGACCAGATTCAGGCCTGCTGAATCTAGCTTTGTTTGTATAACTTGAGCACTGATCCAGGCCATCTTTTTTTGGAGAAGGTTCCCCTGCACCCTAGTAAGCAGGTGTATGCAGTTAGAACTTGTCTGATTGAAGACTGCTGGAACAGGGCGCAGTTTTGAGCTTTTTTCTGGTTAACTGGGTAACTTGTTTAAATCAGTTTGTTCATTTTCTATTGTTTATATATATATATATATATATATATATATATATATATATATATATATATATATATATATATATATATATATATATATATATATATATATATTGGTACTTTATTCATCTGCTTTCACTGTATTTGTGTTTCTTCCTACTTTATTACTGGGGGCATTGACTACAACTCTGATCTGCGCTATATAACAATAAGTATCCTTTTCTGTTCTTTTAAAGTGTTTTTTTTTTAGTGTATCTGCTTTACTTTATGAAAAAAATATATATACTTGTTTCCCGCCTTTCTAAGATAGTGTAGTCCAGTTTTCAGGTTAGTGCTGAATTCAGGCCTGTGTTACAAATCTCTGTGTTTGCCCATACCTTACTTGGATAGAAGGAAGTTTCTCTGTTCACCTGTGAGAGAGGGGAGCTTTGAGCAGCCTATCTGTCCCTGGAGGAGTGGTTTCAGCCCAGAAATTAGAAGTTTATTGGCCATTTTGGGCTAATTTTTATCTCTTTCATTTCCGTGCTATAAATACCATATTTGCCCGGGTTTGCGGTTAGCTAGGGTAAAACTATTCCCGGCTCCACAAAGTCTCCTCTTTAATTTTTCCCTTGGAACTAGACAAACTTTCAACTTAAGCACTCAAGCCATTCATTTCTCAGCCCGGCACTTGCTCAAAACTTATAGCAAGCACTTATAAACCCTAGCACTAGACCCTCCTGTACTGTACAGAAGGACAAGGCTCTCTATTCGACCATACCAGCCATCCAGTAAAACAGTTCACTGTACTTATCCAGGCATGTCCAAAGGGCAGTTTCAGGTGTACTCCCCAGTCCAACTGGTGAATCTGGGCATTTTGAGGCAATGTTACAACTGCCTCATGTACACAGACAACCCCCTCCTCCTGACACCAAACACTAATACATGCGAGAGATGCAGTTATACAGCCAAACTAGAAGCTAAGCTGTCTCAACCCAAGACTGGATCAGACAGTCAAGAGGAGAAGGGAAATACTTGCATCACACCAGCAGTCTTACATAGACCCATTAAACCAGCACCGGCAAAAAAGACACACAAATACATGGAAACATACTCGGAGGTGCTAAATAAAAATCTGCAAAACCAACAGAGACCTCCACAGCAAACATCCAAGCAACCTTCACCCCCCAACACAAACCATGAAACACATACTTCACAAAACCAGTGTACCATGCAGTCACAGCCCTTAAGGCAAAATAACATACCCAACATACTAGTAATAGGTGACTCTATAGTCAGGCACACTGACGTCCCACTCACTAGGCTGAATAAGGAGAAGGTTATTGTTAGCTGCCTGTCGGGTGCCAGATTCTGCCACATAACACAAGCACTCAGGTCACTCCATAACAAGTACAAATATGACTCTGTCATTGTCCATGTTGGTGTGAATGACCTGAGCCATACCTCCCTGGACTACATGAAAAGAGACATGGAAGAGCTCTCTGATCACGTAGCCCAGGCCGGTGTGACCCTGTCCCTGAGTATCATCCTGCCTTCACCAAGAATGATACCACGGTATAAAGAAAAAAATTCCCGATTTCAACAATTGGCTAAGTTTCTGGTGTCATTCAAAGGGGATCCTGTCCGCCTGGGATGACATGCTCGACAAGCCACACTGCTTCGCTAGAGACAGCTTGCACCTGTCACCCATAGGCTTTCGAATACTTGCTAAGGCTCTTGCCACCCCCATAGTGCCATTTTTATGCAAGGCTGAAAAGGCAAACCCACCGCTGCAAATAGCACAAGTAACAAAAAACTGAGGGTAATGCTACTCAGTGCCAGAAGTCTAAACCTCAAAATGCACGCACTCAAGGCACTCCTCAGGATGGAGAAAATCGATATATGTGCAGTAACAGAAACCTGATTTAAGGGTCCAGAAAGCACCCCAGCACTACCAGGCTACAACTCATACCATACATTTCGGCCACAGAACCCAAACCGAAATACAAACGGCGGGGGCGTATCCATATTCATCAAGGATACCCACACCTCCAGGTTAGTGGCACAGCACAATGCTTCAGAGATCATCCACGTGCAACTAACAATGGGCAAAACTGCAATTCAAATTGTAGCTTGCTACAGATCACCCACCATGTCCCAGGACCCCCATTCCATGTTTCTGGAAATACTGGGAAACATAAAGGTTCTACCAAACACCCTAATATTGGGTGATTTCAATTACCCAAACATTAACTGGAAGAACTACTCAAGTACTAACTCCCTTGACCAACTTTTCCTAGAATTTATAAACTCAAATGCCCTGGTTCAACTGGTCAACACTCCCACCAGAGGTGACAACATATTGGACCTGGTCATCACCAACATGGGCGACCGGTGTTCCACACCAGAGGTCAACCCCTCGCTGGTTAGATCTGACCATAAACAAATCACTTTGAATATCCATATTCCACCCCCACCCCCGGACAAGAAAGCCACCATGAAAAACTTTTCAAAAGCAAACTTCATGTTACTTAAGACTGAGGTGGAAAGTTTCAAAGCCCCCATGCTGAAGGATAACACTGTCCAAGCTGCAAAATCCTTTACTAATTCATTCTATGGGCAGCTACAAGAATGCATGGATCGTGCCATCCCAAGCAAAACCAAGACTCACTCCTCCAAGAAAAGGAAACCAGTCTGGTGGACTCCTGCCATAAACAAGCTATACAATAGAAGGAGGAGACTAGTACACAAAAGAGTAAAATCCCAAGAAGGGAAGACATCCCTGATCAGTATCAGCAAGAAACTATGATTCCTCATAAAGTCATCCAAGGCGAGCTTTGAAAGAAAAATTGCCAAGGACTCCAAAGGTAACCACAAGGCATTCTTTAGCTATGTCAAGAATCTAAGTGGCAATGCTCAGATCTGCTCAGAGTTAGTGCAGAATGGCACAAAATGCACTGAACTGACCGATATCGCCAACATCCCGCAGGTTCAGTGCAAACTTCACCCACCTCTCATCCCCAAAAGGACCCATAACCATACCAGAAGAATGTAGAGTCCCTGAAATCACAGACACTCAGGTTAAAACAGCCCTCTCCAAAGCCAAAAACACAGCATCAATGGGACCGGACGGTGTCCCAGGCTGCGTCCTACACAAGCTCAAAGACGAATTAACCCCTCACCGAAACACACTGTTCAAATTCAGCCTCTCCACAGGCTACATACCCATAGAGTTGCGCATAGCAACGGTTATTCCGCTCCACAAAGGTGGAGCCACAACAGACCCCGGGAACTATCGCCCTATAAGCCTGACTAGCGTGGTCTGCAAGGCTATGGAGTGCATCATCATGGAACTCATTAACAGAGACATTGGGAACCTCCAAACACTGGACTCTACCCAGTTTGTCTTTGTTAAGGGCAGATCATGCCTCCTAAACCTGGTGGACTTCTTTGAGACAGTTACCAGGGCTATAGACGAGGGGAAAGGTGGTACACACAGCCTACCTAGACCTCGCTAAGGCCTTCAACACCATTCCCCATTCTGGTATTATAGACAAGCTCACCAGCCTGAACATAAACCCATACGTCAAATGATGGGTTGCCAGCTGGCTCGTGGACAGAACCCACATGGTGAAAGTTGTGGGAGCTAGGTCCGTCTCTAAACCGGTTACAAGTGGTGTTCCCCAGGGCTTAGTCCTAGGACCCCTTCTGTTCGGCATATACTTCTCAGAGGTACAGGCAAGCACAGAAGGACTATGGCTGACCAAGTTCGCAGATGACTGCAAACTAGGGGCTATAATTGACTCTCCGGCTGACATAGACATCCTCCAAAAGGGTCTCACTGAGACGGATACCTGGTGTCAAAATCATGGCCTCAAGCTAAATGCCAAAAAGTGCATAGTCATCCCCTTTGGAAAAAACAAAGTACCCACAAACTACCACATAGGTGTTAGTCCCCTAAATACAGAAGACGTATTAAGGGATCTGGGGACCCAAGTAGATAGTAATCTCACCTTTGATAATCACATTGCCAAAGTGGTTAGAAAATCCTTCTACGTGGCCCACCTAATCACAAAAGGGTTCGCATCCAGATCAGAAGAGGTCATTGTGCCCCTCTACTCATCACTCATCAGACCCATCTTAGAGTACAACGCCCCATTTGGGATGTACCTTACAAGACACCTGCAACAGCTGGAAAGACCACAGAAGTACCTCACCAAGAGGATCAATAGCCTCAAACAGATGTCCTATGCAGCTCGACTGAAGAAACTCCAGTTGTACTCAGTTGCATACCGCCTACTCAGAGGTGATCTCTGCCTGACATACAAGGCCATGGCCAACCCAGAATTGATGGACATGCTCCACCAAAAGAAAACCTTATCCCCTCGAGCCACACGCTCTAGGGATCTAAACCTCACCACAACAATAAATAGGACGTGCTGGAGGGATAGATTCCTGTCCCAGAGACTTCCCATGCTTTGGAACAAGATCCCAATCTACATTAGGCAGAGCTCCTTGCTAACACTCTTCAGAATAAACCTTGATGAGTGGATGGGAAACAGAAAGTTTACTTCGGGGATCACTTCAGTGGCTCTGCTGGACAGAGGCACAGGGAGCTAATCTAAGGGGGCGACGAAAGCCAACACATTCTGGCTAGGCTTATAAATGCCTTCGGGCAGATAGCCTAGTACCCACCTATGAGACAGAAGAGCTATATCTGTATGAAAAATACTTTTTTTAACCCCCCCCCACACACACACACACACAAATACATAGCATGGTTTTTGATTTTCTCTGTCCCTTCCCTGTCTGGTCCTCTGGGACTGGGATTGCTCCATTGTGAGGAGAGATAGACCCCTAACTGTAACCCAGGCAATTATGCTTTGATTAGAGGCCCTTGCAATGGAGGAGCCAGGCACAGAGAAGGAAAAGTAAAGGGGAATAGGAGAGTGAGCACACACAGGGGCATACTGAGTCACCGAAATTTCTATGACAGAGACCAGAGAAACCACCATTCATGCTTCCCAGGAAGAGGTAGAGCTGCATGGATGGAACACCTCTTCCAGAAGTGCATGGGCAGTCACTGAGGGCCAGCCTACTGCACAACCATCCCTATGTTGTGCCAAGTGTATGCAGGGGACTAGGACACAAGTACAAGTCCAACCACCTCTGATGGCTGTCTAAATGATAGTCTGTCCCAGCTGACTATTTTCCTGGTAATGGGGAATGAATGAGTACATTGGTTGGGGTAAGGACTGATTCAATGGTTTATAGATAAATATTAGGCAATCAGTCTGCAGACTATTACATGTCTAGCCAATAACGAGACAGTAACCAAAGATGAGAATCAAACCCCATACTCTGAATCTGTGAGGCAGACACCTTAAGCATTATACCAAGCAGTGGGAGCAGCAAAAAAAAAAAAAAAAGCTCAAAAATAACAAAGGAAAAATTGACTTGAATCCAAAATCTTGCTGTAATGTCAAGTGACACTGAATTTGAATGAGATTGATTTTGGATATATATCATACTTGTCTGTATCCTATTTAATGTATCTCATAGGTAAATAGTACTGCTAAATTTTCACACAACACTAAGAAAATGGGAATATCTTTCTTGTTGCATTCCATTAACTTTTTTCCTGTTATATTTGCTCAGTTTCATAGTGAGCAACAGTTATAAATAAGCCAGATATGCATGCATTGTGACATTACCATATTTAAGTCTAGAGTTGATGCAGATTGCAAATACCTATAAATGGTTTAACCACTGTTTATTTTATTTTATTTGTATTTGTCCTAGGGTAGAGCACTTATCTCCACGTATCTTTTTCAGACTTAGCCTGGGAGCAGTGTCAGGTTAAATTACTTGCTCAGAGTCACACAGTGATGCAGATATAAACCATTTGTCCTGCCTTGATTTCTGCTTAACCAGTAGGTTATTTTTTCAAGCTTTTGTAAAAAAAATAAAAAAATAAAAAAAAAATAAAAACATGAACAGACGGTCATAAATATAGGCTTTAGAATACTTGAGGATGTATGCATGAGCATTGATCTATAATATTTTTAATTGTTATGGGTTCTAATTGGAACTGGTAGGCATTGATTGTATGCTATAGCCAGCAAAAGAACTGTATGTGTCATTTTCAGATTGCCTATGCCCTGAACACTAATCACTGGACTGCAGCACAGTTAAACAACAAATGTGCTGACTGCAGCTTAGCTGGGTGGATACCAGTCCAGACCATGACATGTTTAAACAAACAGGTTAGGCTTCAAATGATAATAGCAAATGGGGCTGACAGGGTAATAACAGTATTCCCAAGATGTTCAGTGCTTTTAATGCTTTTTGATTTTTGGCATTAAAATCCTTCAGTTGCACTTCTTTCCAAACAAGTGAGTTATGTTGTGTATGTTCATATAGTATGACAAACTTTCTGCACATTTCTGCTTGTTATGTGGATTCTTGCATAAACTAAAATGCAAATGTTCATATTGCAAGTACTGGATACCCCTGCTTTTGTAGTATATATACAATTGTGTGTGTTTCTGTATAATGGCTCTAAACTCATGGCATTAGGTATGCTATTAGTATATTAACAACCCTTGAAATATAATTTATTTTTTAGGTGGGGAGCAGGATGTGTGACAGTGGTGTTGTGTGCACTGTCAAACCCCCAGTGGCACTACAGATTGGAGATGTAAAAACAGATGTCGCTCGACCTGGAGTCTTTGCAATTGATATCAGTTTTCTTCAAACCATCTGCATCAATGTAAGTGATACCTTCTCACTTGAATTTGGCTTCTGTTAACCTTAGTTCATAATCAGAGGGTCTGAAATTTGTCAGTGAGCCAGATGTGGATATTGTGTCTTGCAGTGCTGTTCTGTACCACTTAAATTGTCACTTTGTTCTCTTTGTTGCCTGATAATTATCAGGGTATGCTATTGATTGGACCTTTTTGACCCCTTGGGTGAGAACCAACTACAGAGCTGTCATGCATACAGCCACTGAAGTTCTCTTTGTGTGGCCCTAACCCGACCCCTGGTGGCTGTTGTGGACACTTGTATTAGCACTGTGGCATCCTGCACTCTCCCTATGGTATGTGAGTGCTGCTGCATACATGCCCCCGACAGATGCCTTCACCATCTTGGGATTGCCAAACCCATATGTCCCAGCCTTTCAGCCATTGTGACCATGCAAGCCTCTGCATGCATGGGAGTAATTGGTCAGACTGAACCACCATCTCCCTCCTGAAGGACAGGCAAGCCAGATAAACCACTTACTTCTACCCTCCCCTCCCTAGCTCTTCCAGCACCCAAGACACTAATCTGTAATGGGTCATGTGTGTTACAATCAGGGCTTTATTCCACTATAATTCACAATACTGTAATTATTATCATTATTATTTTTATTATTACTATTGGATTTCAGTGATAAAATTATCTTGGTTTGAGCCTTTAAGCATCCTACTGTCATTGGGAAAAGATGAGTAAAGACCATACTAACAGTACTGTTTAATAGACCATGTGTAGTCATGATAGCAGGAAGGTTATGTGGGAAAGGGACCAGCATTGTGTAATAATGTGGTGGTTTGTTGTGTGTGACCATCTATTTTCATTTTTGTATCTAAATGCCTTCTGTTTGGGAAGTCACTGGGACATGTCAGTTAGCCCGACATTGTAACTGTTTGAATGGCTTTTATGCTGCACATTAAGTAACTTGTGACATTCAACATTTATTTATTTGACATTTGTTTATCGCAATAGTCCAACTGGGTTACATAACCCATTTGCAGTGGTGGCCCGGGTGAAAAGATCCACATATAAAACTTAGTTACACATATGATACACAGCTCCACATTTTTGACCTTGTTACACCATCCCCGGTGATGCATTATTAATCAGGAACACCATGAGTAGCAGTCTGTGGTATGAATGAACATTCTGCAGCAAGTCAAAAGTGTTATTTCCACAGGAGATGGTATGATTTGACGAAAGTAATAGACAGTGCTTATCTTCCTGGTTAATAGTTAGCAGCATTTGTCATTTCTGACATAAACATTACCAGATGGGTGTCTTCAAGCAGTGCCTCTTTGGCTATGATCAGAAATAGCTTAATCTATATCTGTTTAGTTAGACTAAGCTAAGATTCCTGTCAAACCAAAGAAACTGTAAACAAAGACACTACTAAAATTGAACATGAAATGCAGCCACTAAAATCAAAATAAAAACAAACTTTCATTCATGGAAAAAATAGATAAGCTATTTTTTAGCAGAGGCAAGCCCCCTGCACCTCATACCTCTTTATTTAAATAGCCTGTCTCCTTGATTGTATAACTGTACTGAAAGAACAAACGCACATAAAGGGACAAAGTGCTATGTTTGTCACTAGTGATCGTTGATGTAATGAAGTGCACTGAAAGTCACTTTTTGAATCTACTTCAAGATCTTGGGCACACACTGGGACTAATTCATTGTATGTTGCACAAAAACAAAACAGTGTTCATGTTGAAAAATCCAGCTGTGATGACAGTGGCTGTTTACACTAACTGCACATCCCAATTACCAGTCCAGATCAGTAATAAAAATGGTGGTGTTATAACCCTTCCCTTGAACAAACAGCATGTTGCCTTCCAGCTAACCAGGTGCCTTTCAGGTATGTAGCAGATGTTGCAGTTCTGACTGTGAGTAGCTTGCTAAAAGGTTTGATGATCAAGAAGTTGTGTGGGATGACCTAGGACCAGTCATTCCTGGTGTACTGTAGAACAAGTGGCATCCTCTGCAAAGAATGACAGCAGCGTATTTACTGCGTTGGTATAGATTAAGTCCACTTGTGGTTATTTGGTTGCTTTTCATGTGTACCATCATCTTAATTTTCCCTGCTGACTACTAGGGGTCTACATTCATTTCTCATATCACGTTGTCTTCCAAATATTCAGTTACTTGTGTCACCTCAGCGTGAAATCACCTCAATAAATATTCATTTCTGTGAAGGCATTAACAACTGTTTAAAATCCAATCTTCTCACTATATTCACTTTCCCTTACAGAGCTTTCATTCCTTTTCTAGCAGAGTTGGAATTGTTAGACTACTATTGACTCAGATTATTTTGTAATATAAGCATATTATACATGTACCAGCTTGTTAGTTGTGTCAGCTTGTTGAGCTTTGCTTTGCCATTCTAATATCTATTTTTTGTTTAGTTATGTTTAGTACAACTTTTTAGCAAATGAACAAAACTTCTTCATGTTCAGTGTATGTTATCAAAACCATCATGTCAGTTTGCACTAGTGTAATTCTAAACAGATTGTTGACAGTGCATTATTTATTTGTTTCTGTTAGTTGCCTAGCTGGTTAGAACCTATTTATTGAGGAGGCCTAGGGAGAAAAGTTCTAAACATAGACAGCATAAAAATACACTTACAAATATTCCAAGTAAATCATCAGAAATCCTTGTTCTGAAGTGGTCATCTTGCAAAATATGTTCAGAATTGTGACTCTTACCATGTTTGTCTTTGTATAATTTTTGTATAATTACTTGAAAGTATCTTTAACAATGTATTTGTTTTTAATGGAGTAGGTGGACTGTCCTAAAAACACTTTCCAGCCACAGTCAGGGCCAAACACAGCAGATAGCAGTGAATATTGTATTGTGTAAAGAAATAATGGTATCATAAATAAACATAGTAATATTATATGGAGTCTTAATTTAAAATATTTTCCAAGGATATATTGGGCAGCTCCAAAGAAGCATTAACAAATCTTCACTGTCTAGGCAGTAATAGAAGCCAGGGTATTCTGTTATCACTGTCATTGATAAGTACATTCATGAGTACAACTAATTAAATAATTTAACTTGGAACATTTGTAAATATGGCTTCGCTTACAATAGAACTGGTGTAAACATGAGTCCCAGCTTAGCACAAACTATAACAAATGTAAGCATAAGTCCCAGCTTATTTAGTATCTGTAAAGAAATCACAAGTTGCCTTTTCTGTGAGATGTTAAAAGAGTATAGCTCAGGATATAATGCACCTATGCTGTTTGGAAGAGGAGGTAGAAAGGTCCAGATTGTTGGCCCCACAGTAGAGAAACCATGCATTATGGCATGGTTACAGGAGCATAGTGACCTTACTGGAGACATAGCATTGACACACTCTGGCTTATGAGAATACTGTGACATCCAATCACGTTATTCTAAGCTTACTTGTATTTACCTGATCCGGTTGTTCCTCAGGATTAAGGACCTTTTAAAAGGCAAACTTGAACTTTAGTAAAATATATGATATGATATTGTCATTTTCATTCATTCCTCAATTGTTGGGTTCAGATCTGACCTGGATTTTTTTTTAGTTTGTGGAGCACTGAAACTTTTAATCTCCTCCCTTACCCGTAATGCCCCAGACACCTAACATACCTCATATCTCGTTTGCTCCCTTCACGTATGGACGTGGTCACCGCAAACTTGGGTTAGCTAGCCAGTTTTTGAGAGTAAAAGTCTTTTTCAAAAAATTTATCTTAAAACTTCCTTTATATATTTCTGCTATTCTCCCTTATTTATTACATTTTTCATGCAATCTTTATTACCATAGCTGGTAGTCTTTTTTCTTTGTACTAGTTGAGTACTTCTGTAATTACCACCTTTGGTAACCCTTACCCCCCTTTTCCCTTTTTTTTTTCTCTAAAAAAGAATATATATCCTTTTATAATTTTCTGTTATAGAGTTAGTTCAATATGTGTGACAAACCTTCAGATTTTAAAAAATGTATGGCCTGTGGCCATAAGATACCATTGCCTGATGCGCACACGAAATGTGTCTATTGTCTAGCCTCTGCGCATCTAGACTCCAGTTGTGACATCTGTAAAGGTTTCAGTCCCAGAGCTCTGATAGGTAGGAAGAACAAATTGATACTGATAGGTGTGGTCCCTTCTAAGTCAGCAAAAACATCATATGGGGCTCATACTCCCAAGAAATCAGACAAGAAAGATCAGAAAAAGCATTTCTCAGATTCAACTTCTCTTTTGATTCCAGGTTCAGAACCTCCACGCAAAGTATTGAAACCTTTGGATCTGACCCCCTTGGATCTGAAGGCTAAATCTGACAACTCACCTCAGATCAGATCCCCACCTTTGGTCTTGGATCCGGTTTTCTCTTGCCTGCATTTGCATTTCTTGGCACCATCACTTAAGCGCACCTTTGACAGCAGCTTCCACTCATTCCTCCAGAAGTTTGACTGAGACCGATGTGGACAGGATGATGATGAAATTCCTCTAGACGTAAATTCAGATGGGATGACTTCTGGCTCTGACCCCATCAGGTTCGGAGACCTTGGTTAGTATTAACCCACCAATACTGGCTCCTTCATCTATTGGACCTTTGGTTTTACAGCAGTCGGATCCGAAGATTTCCGAGTCATCTGCATGAGATCTGAAGATCATGGCATGTTCTACTCTGGTGGTGTCTCTTGAATGGACTGCCTCCAAGCACTTCGGAGCTGGATGACTCTCAGAGCCGTAGTGTGGGCACCAGGTCCTGGGTGTTGGAGTCAACTCCGAAGTTGTGAAAACCGTCTCTGCCCCTCAAAGCAAAGGGAGCTGATGGGCTGGAAGCATGTCTTTTTGGAGCCATTGGTTTCTCTCTGTCCAAGACATTCTGCTTTTGAGGTGGTGGAGAGAGCTTTCTCTGTTTCTGCAGTCAGGATGTCTCCCTCCTCCTTGATTCTGACTTCCCAACCCCATTCATCTCTGTGTCTTGAGCCTCAGCTTCCTGTGACAGGGGGGCAGCTAGCTTAGATAAGTCACCAAGATACCCAGCAGGGTATACTCATTTCTTCAGATACTTCTCTGGAGAATCCCACCGAAAAAGTTCAGAGAAAGAAAAAGTGCAAGAGGAGGCACTTAGACTGTCCACAAGACTCTGTCACAGAGGATACTGATTTCAGTGATGGGGGTAGTGTCCCCAAGATCACCACCTGATGATGTCTCCTTTGGAGACATTCTAGAACTTTTGAAGCAAAGGGGTGATTGGTCTCACGACAACCGTTCCCAAGAGGAGTTCATATTCCTGGAGGCTTTTGGAGTTGGCCTGTCTACCTCCTGGGTGACTCCACCCACCGATGAGCTCATTGATTTGGTCTCTCAATGGGCATGGAAGGAACCTGACACTATTGAGTTGATCCCAAAGAGACCATATAGGATCTTGGCATCATTGAAGGACAGAGATTTCTGGAGCAAGGGATTAGCAGTTGATGCCATGGTTGTAGCGGCAGCCACGAAGAAGGAACTAGCAGAACAGAATTCCTCTGTCCACCCCATAACAGGGAGTCAAGGGCATTGGACAGATTAGGGAACCATGTATATGCTTCAGTGACCTTTGCTCTTCGGCTGCTGAATTACTTGGCACACTTTACTAGACTCCAGAGGGATTTGATTAAGGAACTCACCAAAAACCTCTCTAGATTCATATCTGCCAGGGCAAAGAGTACTGTTGCTTCGGAGTTTGCTACCCTCCAATCCATTTCAAAATCATCCATGAGACTCATCTCACATGCAGCTGAAGGTACCTCACAAGCGGCAGGTTCAGGCATTTCCATCAGGACACATGCCTGGATGCTCTTGTGTGATTTTCGAAGCCCTTCAAGTCTTTCTTCATCAGTGCTTCCTTTGACAGAAGTTCTTTATTTGGCCCCAATGTAAAAGACATACTCTCCAGGTGTGAGCAGGAAGGTAAAATGCTGTTTGCTGTAGGCATACATTTTTTGACCCCTCAAAGGACTTTTTCTAGGAACCAACAAGGTGGATGAAAAATGTGTTTCACAAAGTCCCAGGGTCCCTTTCAAGATCCACATGGAGATAGAATTCCCCCTCTGCCCCAGGAGGAACTAACGGAAAATGCCATCCACGTGAAAGAGGTGGTCCGCAGAATCAGAGATCTAGAGATACATTCTCTGACAGATCCTACCAGCGCTCCTGAAAGGAGGCACAACTGTTCATCTCTGGAAGCAGTCAGGGGTTGTTTATCTCTGCACCAGAGAGCCTAGCTAGAGATTACATAAGATTCATGGGTGCAGAGAATTATCTCCAGAGATTATATAATACCCTTTTCCCTACCACCCCCATTGATAGTAAACAAAATCCCCAGTGTTCCACCCAGTCAGTGAGAAGCAACAGCACTAGAAATAAACAAGTTGCTAGAAGAAAGAATCGTCCAAGAAGTCCCCACCAGACCAGGGAGAATCCGGAACTTACTTGAGATTCTTTTTAGTGTCAAAGTAAACAGGGGACTGGAAACCAACTTTGGATCTCAGCAATCTGAACAAGTCTTTTCAGTACACCAAGTTCCTGATGGTTGCAGTTCAGTCCATTCTACCTTTTCTGCACAAGGATGACTGGATATGGTCTATAGATTTTCAGGATGCATACTATCATATCAAAATGAACAGATGATCCGGGAGATATCTACGCTTCTCGCTGGGAGACAGTCATTACCAATTCAGGGCTCTGCCCTTTGGTCTACCACATCCCCCAGATTGTTCACCAAGTGTATGGCAGTAGTAGCAGTTCACTTGAGTCTACACGGATTCTGGGTGTTTCCATATTTGGATGACTGGCTCATAACTGCTCTGACCAGGCATCATCTGATCAAAGCATGAAACTATGTACTCTAGTTATTCTCTCACTTGGGAATTATCATCTGTCACAAGAAATCTCAACTTACACCAACTTAGATATTGGAGTTCATCAGAGCCTTGTTCAATACGTTAGAGGGAAAGTGGCTTCCATAGCTATCAAGGATTCAAACCATGCAATTTCAGGTTAAAAAGATCATTCAAAGTGATCTTTCAGCTCAACTAATCCTACAAACATTGGGGTCAATGTCTGCTGCAGTCGTTTTGGTACCATTAGCAAGGTACCACATGAAAGACCTTCATTGGACCCTAGCAACTCAATGGTCCATTCTTCACCAACCTTTATCTAGCCAGATCAAGATAAACATGGGCTTGCAAGAATTACCTTCTATGATGGATATATTCCAATTAGGTAATAGAAGGTCATTCCTTTGTTCTCCCTCAGCCTAAGGCCATAGTGACCACGGACACTTCCCAGATTGGGTGGGGGGGGCATTTCTTGGGAAAGACAGTCCAAAGCACATGCTCCCCTGAACAGGCCAATACACATATCAGTGTTCTGGAAATGAGAGCTCTAGCTTTGCAGGCCTTACCAGACACTCTCCACTCCAGGACTATTGCATTTCAGACAGATAATATGTCAGTGGTCTGGTACATCAGCAAACAAGGGGGCCCAAATTTTACCCCCTGTGTCAAGAAGCTATGAGAGTGTGGCAATGGGCAATATCATCCACTCGGTTTCTGATAGCAACACACATTCTGGGGAAATCCAACATGATTGCAAACAAGTTAAGCATGTCCATTCTAATGCCTTATGAGTGGTCCCTCAATATGAACTGTGCGGAAAGAATTTTCTGTCAATGGGGTTAACCATGCTGTGATCTCTGTACATGTCCCCTCAACAACAAGTGCAGCAGGTTTTTTGCTCTGATCCTTCCCCACCGGGGGATGCTCTGCTTCATGACTGACCCCCCCCCCGTTCTCCTTTTCCTATACCTTCCATTACCTCTAATCCCCAAATTTCTTCAGAAAGCATATTGATTGAAGAGCACAGTTATTCTCATTGTCCCTTATTGGCCTTGTCAGATTTCATTTCCTTTTCTTTGGTCTCCTGTACTCCATCTGCCATGGATTCTGGATCCAATTCCAGATCTTCTGTCTCATCCAGCAAACATGACACATCTGGACATTCTAGGCCTAAAGCTGACCGCATGGTTTCTCCACTTCCATTGATTGCTAGACAGCCCAAGCTCTCTTCCTCTCTCTACCACATTCTTTTATCCTCTCATAAAGCTTTCACTAGAAAAATTTACAGAAGTAAATGGAAAAGATTTATTTTTGGGGTGCAGAAAAAGACACTGATCCCTTTTCAACACTGGTTCCTAATGTTCTTGAATTTTTAGCTGTAATCTTCAATGAAGGCTGTAGCTCTTCTACTGTTAAAGTACATGCACCTGCTATTTCCAATTTTCATATAGGAGTAAATAATTCATCTTTAGTCTCTTCCAAACTTTGCAAAGCCTTTATAAGAGGAACCTTTTTTAGACCAAAAAACCCCATTCCTCTGTGGGATTTAAATATTGTTCTACAATCTTTTTTACAATCACCATTTGAACCATCAGCTAAGTCTGATCTAAAATTTGTGACCTGGAAATTTGTCTTTTTAGTGGCAATTACCTCTGCTAGAAGAGTTTCAGAACTTCAGGCCCTGTCTTTCAAGCCTCCTTATTTGATTTTCCATAAGGATAGAGTATTCTTGCATACCAACCCCTCCTTTCTTCCTAAGGTGGTGTCAGAATCCAATATTAATCAGGTTATCAACCTTCCAGTTTTCTTTCCAAATTTGTCCAACAAAGTAGAGTATATGTTACATTTTTTGGATGTTCACAGACAATTACGGGTTTTATCTACACAGAACCAGAAATTTGAGGAAGTCAGAACAGTTATTTGTTTCTTTTTTGGAAACAAAATTAGGCAAACCAGTTTCTAAAATGACTTTAGCTAAATGGTTAACTGATTGTATTGCATTTGTTTATGAAAAATTGGGTATGTATTTACCAAAAACACCAAAAGCTCATTCCACCAGGTTTATGGCAATTTCTTCAGGCTTTGTATCTAGATCCTCACTGGATGATATTTGTGCAGCTGGAACTTAGGCAAATCCTCATACCTTTAGTACTCATTACAAATTGTATCTGGTCTCTAGGGGAAGAGCAGCTTTTGGCTCAGCAATGCTCAGGAATATCCTTCCTTAAAGTCCTCCTGGGATATACGTAGCTGGGGACTCTGTCCCAACAGTTGAGGAATGAATGAAAATGACAACATCAGATAAAGAAGTTATGTATTCACCATAATGTTCCATCTGTGTTGTCCATTTTCATCTTTCCTCAACTTTCCTCCCACCAACTCCCCACCATGTTAAACTTCTGTAAGAACTGAAAGATGGTGAAGGAACCAACGTTCCTCTGTTTCAGCTCCAGATGTTCTGTCTTTATTGCATTATGCTTACAGGCTTAAGGGGCAGCAAGCAAGATCTGAAGTATGTTAGGTGTTGGGGGTATTATGGATAAGGAATGAGTTTGAGAGTTTGTGTTCCATGAGCTGGAAAAAGTGGCTGAGTCAGATCCAAACCCAACAGGTGAGGAAGAATGAAAATGGCAACACAGATGGAACATTATGGTTAGTACATAACTTCTTTATATAGTAATTGGAAAAGACTATGCAGAACATCACATCACTTAGAAGAAGAACAGAGTATATCCCACCAGCTGTAAGGCAAAATTGGTTAAACAGGTGTCTGTGGTTAAGGGAGGAAAGGAATAAGATGGCTGTTTGATTTAGCAGGACTTGGTGTGCTTTAACACAGGTGATGAGCTAATGCTGCCTGGGACTAGGCAGCTTGAAAGATTGACAGATTTTGTTTAGTGCTATTTGCAAATATTTAGCATTTTTTTTATCCCAGGAGTGCTAGAAGTGTGTGTGTGTGTGTGTGTGTGTGTGTGTGTGTGTGTGTGTGTGTGTGTGTGTGTGTGTGTGTGTGTGTGTGTGTGTCTAAACTTGAATCTGGAGATTGGTAGTGCTTCTGTATGAAGGAACATATTCCCAAGGAACATGGTCCCTGGAGTTAGTAACCATCTGAGTTGTTTTGAAGCATGATCTGTAATCCATTCACAAGGGCAGAACAAACTGAGATTCGAGCCCAGCCAGACCCCCTAGATATTTCAAATGCTGAATTTGAACAACAGAGGCTTATCTAAAGAGCAAAGTAAGGTAGCTGTAAACAGTGTCTGAGGTGTATCAAAAATATGAAAATAGACTATTTTCTTTTTATTAGTAATAACAACTATGAATTTATAGGATTCAAACAATGTCTGGACCCTTAGAGGTAATTCTGGAGGAAGTGTTGCACACCATGGAGCAATTTGTTTATTCTCGACAAGACAAGTTTATGTATATAATATAGTAACATCAAACATGGGAGAGTCTGCAGTAAGGTTGTTTATAAAGAAAGAGAAAAGGAGAGGCCAGGGGTGGACCTTTGAGCAACACCCATGTGCTATGCTTTACTGTAAATAAAACTCCATTAAACACGACACTGTAGTCCTGAGGCAAGATCATTTTCTTTCTTTTTCTCAACTATTTTTATTGAAAATTTTAACAACAAAACATTAATATATGATAATAGAAATGTTATAAGACAAATATACATATCTAAAAGAACAATAATAAACAACTAAAATAACTGTAATTTTCAAATCTTTACCAGAGCCCACCTTCTTGAACTGTGATAGTAGGGAAGGATGATCTGATCATTCAGAACAAATGTCCTCTTCAAAGCACAGAGTGCCAGTCAGTTTTCTCTAGCTTAATGCCCTTGTCAAAGACCAGCAGAAGAGCAGACATGGTGTTTTGTCTTGTCCTGAAAACTTAGCCTTTATATTACTCTTCATCCATGGATAGCTTTATTGATACTGTTAGTGGTACTAGGAAATATTTTATCCCAGATTAGACCCATTTGTGATGTAAAGATCCGAAGGGGAGGATGTTCTCTATATCATCAGTTCTACATATTGAAAAGCAGTACAGGTTAGATAGAGTAACAAACAAACTATGTTATTTGAGGTGGGGAGCTGAGTTTTCCTGTTATTAGAGGGAATTAACCTTATTTCTTTTCAGTGGCCATCATGAGAAAATAAGGAGGTCATAAATCAGACTATTAAAGAGGACATCTGAGGCAGCACATTTTACAGAGTTTTACCGGAATGTTTGATAAGACCTAATCAATGTGGGCCCAGATCCTAGAATTTTCACTCAGCAAAGAAGGTTTTTGAATGACTTTAATAAGGAAGGCCAGTTTTCCTAGGATAATTTCCATAGAAATTAAAGTTAAAACCACCCAAGGGAACAATCTTATGTTTTGAGGCCCATGGCTGGAAGATATTGACGATTTTATGCAAGAGTGAATAGGAGTAAAGAAGGGAAGGATGTCATACACCCAGTTAATGTTTTTTTTTTTTGGCCACCTAAGAGTACTTACATACACATAGTAATATAACAGCATATTCCTAATGCTTCTAGCATCAGCTTATGATGTTTTCTATGTACCCATTAGGAAGGACATGTTTTTTTTTTTTCTAAGCAATGTGATGTAACTGAATATGATAAGACAGTATGACATGATAATGCTTTGCTAAGGCCATTTTTGCTCTGAAAAAGGCCCTTGACAATGGGGAACAACCTGGACAAGAGCAAAGCAAATGAATAAATAAAATAAACAATGAACTTAGAACAACAAAAAACAATGAACTTAGAACAGCAAATGGTGCAACATGTGGTGCCCCAGATGGGGCATGTCCAGTTCTTCTCAGTGAATAAGCAGATGCTCCTGCTAGTGTGCATCTGTGAGTGATGCAAAGTACTGTTCATGTTTGAATGCCTGTAACTGCACATGGTGCCCAGTGCCTGTTTGTTTTTTTCTCACTTTGTTAACAGCATTGCTTCTTCTAATATGCATCTGTAATATACAGTTATGCCAAAATTTTGTCATCGTCAATATCACCGGCCCACATTTTGTCATCAACAACATCACCAACCCCCTTTTCTTATTTTTCTGCACAGAGATGGGACGTTGTATCAAATGTCACCACCTTCTTCAATAGTCATACATTACTGTTGCAGTTCTTCTTGGACATCCTTATTTCCTCTTGCCATCTTCCTTTCTCTTCCCAGTCTTCTTCACCAAATCATTTCTGCTTCCCTGCACATGTAACAGAACCATCATAAGCGGTTCTCCTTGACCTTCTCTGCAGTTGAGGCTAATTTGGCTTCTGCTTCTTTGCTTGTCCCACACTGCATTTTACCACCCATCTCAGGCACTTCATCTCCATCACCTGGAGAATCCTTAGTACTGATTGCAACATTGTTTTGCACAGCTTACTTATTAGCTTGTTTAGCATTCTTCTGTCACACACTATTCCTGACTGTCTTTGGAAGGAGGCTGGATCTCCTCTGATTCTAGCTTTGACCTTTTTATTCAGACTCCCCTTCTCTTCAACCACCTCTCCCAGCCACTTGAAGCATTTAACCTGTTCTGCTATTTTCCCTTCTATCTCAGTTTTCAACTTCTTCTGATTTTTTCCATTTGCTGTCATAACAGCTGTCTTCTCTGTACTCGGTTTCATTACAGTGCGCATTAGTTTTGCATTCAATCCCCCTGTCATTTGCTGAAGTTCCTGTTCAGAGTCTGCTTGTAGTGCTGCATTGTCTGCTTGGAGCAGATTTGTTGATCTCTATCCTCTGACCTATTTGCTAATGTAGTCCATCACTAGTATGAACATAAGTGGGCTCAGGGTGAACCCTGATGTACAGCCACTTCCACGGAGAGCCCCACAATCAGTGTTTATACTTGTGCCATTGGATCATTGTACATAGCCTGCACTAATTTTACCAATGTTTCCAGGCCTTTGTACCATCACAGGACTACCCAAATCAGCTTTCTTAGGTCCTTGTTATATACTTTTTCCAAGTCTAAGAATGCCCAGTTGGACCCTTTCTTCTTCTCCAGCTTCTCCTTCATTATCTCTCTCACAGTAAACATCAGGTCGGTTGTGCTGCATCCTGATCTGAATCCAAACTGCTCATCTTCCATCTTACGTTTTACTGCTTTGTATATTTGTTTATCATTCACCATCTCTAGCAGTTGCATACATACCTCCTAACTGTACCGAATTCCTCTGAATTTCCCTGTTTTGAGGCTAAAATAATGGGTTGCCATGAATTCCCAAGTGGCCCTTTCAAATCATGATTTTTTTTAAATTTATTTACAATGTGTAGTTAATGATGACATTATCTCGCATTGCCAGCGTATGCTGCAACATCGTCAACGTACAGGGGCATGTGTGATGACGTCAGCATCTTGAGAGTGCCTGATCCCTGACTGCCCATCAGAGAGCTTTAAAAAAAAAGTTGCTTATGGCTGGTGGCCTGCCCCCGACTTGCGACAGCCAGTGAAAGAGGACATCACATCAACGTAACAACCTGAGGAGTCGATGTCACATCGTCACCTCAAGAGTACTAGCAGAAGAGTTTGGTTTGGATAGGCAAAGCCATGGTTCCGGCATTCAGTGAATACAAAACTCAGTCGGGAAGGATTTGTTTCAAGAAGAAAACAGTGTGACTGAGAGACTGACACCACACCTGACGCCACACCATACAACCCACCCCTCTCCCGCGTCCATTGTCCACACACTTGCATTCCACTGGTTGCAGGAATCAGGATGAAGACATTTGCTTTCTCTTCAAGCTCAAGGTACATAAGACAGAGAATTTATTAAAATATGAAACAAGCACAGAAACACAGATGGACTTTATCTTTTTCTTACAAAAATAAAATGCAAGGAAGTAAGAGCATTGTACAAATGTATAGCAGCTTTTTATAAGGTATATTGCATATTAATCACATTTATATTTATCTGAACATACAGGGAAGGCAGTAGTGGTAACTATATCCAGATGTAGTGATTTGTACCTTTGCTTAATGTGTTCTAATTAAAATACTATGGTGTGTAGATATATAGAAAGGAGAAGATATGAGCAAAATGTGTTAATGTAATGCAACTGTAAAGAGAGAGCGAGCAAAAGAGATAAGCAACCTACAATTATTTTTCACAGCACAGCATTAATGGAAAAGTAATCATTGTACTTAGCGTTATCTGATAATGGGGTAAAATAGCCAAAAGCAAATATAATAGATTATATCTCAGAAAACATATCAAAAGATCAGTGAGATCTCATAAATAATCATCTTTGCATACAAATGGGATAAGTCTTTGTATTAATCACAGATAAAACTGATCTCTGTAGCAGATGTATGGATTAGCAGGAAGACTTCCTTATATAAAGTGAAACAGAGGCAATGAATATTTATGCATATGTATGTAAAAAGACATCAGACTTGTGTTGTTGCAGAAAACTTAAAAAAGTATATTATATATAAACTCAAACCAGATTATAGGTTCATAGGTTCATACAAGACTATCTGCCCTAGGGCATTTATAAGCCTAGCCAGAGTGTGTTTGGCTTTCGCCACCCATTTTAAATTAATTTTGCTATGCCCTTTTTCGAGGTTAGTATACTGTGCCTCTGTCTAACAGTGACACAGAAGTGATACCCGGGGTAAACCTACGATCTCCCATCCACTCATCAAGATTCCTCTTGAAGAGAGTCAATGAGGGACTCTGCCTAACCTGGACTGGGATTTTATTCCAGAGTGAAGGGAGCCTCTGGGTTATGAATCTGTCCCTCCAGCATGTCCTATTTATTTCAGTGCTGAGGTTCAAGTCTCTCGAGCGTAGCTCGATGGGATTTGGATTTTCTGAGGTGCAGCATGTCCATTAATTCCGGGTTGAACATGGCTTTATACGTCAGGCACAGATCGCCTCTGAGCAGGCGGTATGCCACTGAGTAGAGCTGGAGTTTCTTTAACCGGGCAGCATATGGCATCTGTTTGAGCCCTTTGATCCTCTTGGTGAGGTACTTTTGGGGTCTTTCCAGTTGCTGTAGGTGTCTGGTAAGGTACATCCCAAAAGGGGCATTGTACTCAATTATGGGCCTGATGAGGGATGAGTAAAGAGGCACGATGACCTCCCCTGATCTAGATGTGAATCCCTTCATGATTAGGTGGGCTATATAAAATGTTTTTCTAACCACTTTGGCCACGTGGTTGTCAAATGAGAGATTGTTATCAACTTGGGTCCCCAGGTCCCTAATTACTTCTTCTGTACTTAATGGATTACCACCTATGTGGTAATTTGTGGGCACTTTGTTTTTGCCAAAGGGGATGACTATACACTTTTTGGCGTTTAGCTTGAGGCCATGACTCTGGCACCTGTTGTCTGTTTCTATGAGGCCCTTTTGGAGGATGCTTGTGTCGGCTGGAGAGTCGATTATGGCGCCCAGTTTGCAGTCATCTGTGAACTTGGTCAGCCACAGTCCTTCCGTGTTGGCCTGTACCTCCAAGAAATATATACCGAACAAGAGAGGTCCCAGGACTGAGCCTTGTGGGATGCCACTTGTAACTGGTTTGGAGTCTGACATGGCTCCAGCAATTCTAACCATGTGGGTTCTGTCCTTGAGCCAGTTTGCAACCCATCTAGTGACATAGGGGTTTATATTTAAGCTGGTGAGCTTATCTATAATGCCCAAGTGGGGTATTGTATCGAAGGCTTTTGCAAGGTCCAGGTAGGCTGTGTGGACCACCTTCCCTCGCCAATGGCCTTGGTGACTGTTTCAAAGAAATCAACCAGGTTTAAGAGGCAGGATCTGCCCTTAACAAAGCCGAACTGGGTAGGATCCAGTGTCTGTAGGTCCCCAATATCTTTATTTATGAGGTCCATGATGATCCTTTCCATAGCTTTGCAGACCAAGCTAGTCAGGCTTATGGGGCGATAGTTTCCAGGATCCGTTGAGGCACCACCTTTGTGGAGAGGGACCACTGTTGCTGTACGCCACTCTTTTTGGGTACATATCCTGTAGTAAGGCTGAGATTGAACAGTAGTTTTATGTTTGGGTTTAGCTCTTCTTGGCGTTCATGTAGGACGCAGCCCGGGACACTGTCTGGTCCCATTGATGCTGTGTTTTTTGCTTTGGAGAGGGCAGCTTTTACCTGAGCATCTGAGATGTCAGGGGGGCAGCACTCTGCTGGGATAGATATTTGCCCTTTTGGTGGGGGGGGAGAAGTTTGCACTGAACCTGTCAGCTAGGATGTTGGCAATGTCTGTGGGTTCGTGTATTTTTGTTATTTTGGACTAATTCTGAGCATATCTGGGAATTCCCACCCAGGTTCCTAACATAACTAAAGAAAGCCTTGTGATTATCCTTAGTGTCCTGTGCAATTTTTCTCTCGAAGCTGGCCTTAGACGATTTTATGAATGCCCGTAGTTTTTTGCTAATACTGATCAGAGATGCCTTCCTTTTTGGGATTTTGCTCTATCATGTAGTAGCTTCCTCCTTCTATTGTATAGTTTGTTTATGGCTGGGGTCCACCAGATAGGACGTGTGCCTTTGGAGGATTGGGTCTTGGTTTTATTTGGGATTGCATGATCCATGCATTCCTGAAGGTGTTCATAGAATGCGTTTATAAAGGATTCTGCGGTCTGGGCCGTATTTTCCACAGGCCCGGGGGCTTTGAAGGATTCCACCTCGGTTTTGAGGAGTGTGAAATTTGCTTTAGAGAAGTTTTTCACTGTGGTTTTCAGGGCAGGGGGTGGAGTCAGGATGTGAATATCCAGTGAGATTAGTTTATGGTCTGATCTTACCAGTGAGGGATACACTTCTGGTCTGGAGCATACAGTCCCCATGTTGGTGATGATCAGGTCCAGTATGTTTTCCCTCTTGTGGGAGTGGTAACAAGTTGTTCCATAGCATTTGAGTTTATAAATTCTAGGAACCTTTGGGCTAGGGTGTTGGAGCTAGAGTAATGCTCCCAGTCTATGTTTGGGTAGTTGAAGTCGCCCAATATAATAGTGTTTGGAGAGACCTTCATATTTTCCAGTGTTCTCAGGAAGGCTGAGTGGGGTTCCTGGGTTTGGGAGGGTGGTCTGTAGCAGGCTATAAACTGGAAGGCAGTTTTACCCACTGTTAATTGCACATGGATAGTCTCTGATGCTTCGTGCTGTGCCACCAACCTGGAGGTGTGGGTATCTTTGACTAATATTGATACTCCCCCTCCTTTTGTGGTTCGGTCCAAGTTTTGGGGCCGAAAAGCATGGTATGAGGTATAACCTGGTAGTGCTGGGGTGCTCTCGGGAGCCTTTAACCAGGTTTCTTTTACTGCACAGATATCAATGTTCTCCATGCTAAGGAGAGTTTTGAGTGAGTGCATCTTGAGGTTTAGACTTCTGGCGTTGAGTAGCATTACTCTTAGTTTCTTATCCCTTGTGGTACCTATGGAGGTGGGTTTGTCTTTTGAGCCTTGCCTAAAAAAGGCACTATGGGGGTAGCAAGAGCCTTTGCCAATATCCAAAAGCCCAGGGGTGACAGGTGCAAGCCGTCCCTAGCGAAGCATCGTGGCTTGTCGAGCATGTCATCCCAGGCTGACAGGCATTGGATCCCCTTTGAATGACACCAATACTTAAGCCAATTGTTGAAATTGATCATCTTGTCTTCATATTGTGGCATCATTCTTGGTGAGGGTAAGATGCTATTCAAGGTCAGGGTCATACCGGCCAGGGCTACATGCTCAGAGAGCTCCTTTATGTCTCTTTTCATGTAGTCCCGGGAGGTACGTCTCAGGTCATTCACACCAGCATGGACAATGACTGAGTCATATTTGTACTTGCCTTGGAGTTACCTGAGTGCTTGTGTTATGTGGCAGATCCTAGCGCCCGACAGGCAGCTCACCGTGACCTTCTCCTTGTTCAGCCTGGTGAGCGGGACGTCAGTGTGCCTGACGATAGAGTCACCTATTACAAGTGTATCAGGTGTGTTGTTTAGCCTTAAGGGCTTATGAGTATGAAATCTGGACATTTTTTGCATATGTTTACAAGTGTGTGTGTGTGTGTGCGTGTGTTCTGGTTAAATAATGCTGTGTTATTTAATATTAGTGTAGCAGCAGTTAATTTTATTTTTATGAAAGAAAATTGCACTTTAATTTTATACAAGTTTAAAGTTTGATACAAGTTCAAATGTTAATATAAATAAAACACTAACCTCAAAACAAGGAGGAAATAGTGCCTTGAAAGTCACAATAACCCAAAAACACCAACGCACACAGGAATCCAGCAACCACATCTCCACGAAGTGAATAAGGCAGCAAAATGTAATCTTGTTTTAACGCTTCAAACAAAACAACTGCTTTTTCGCCACCTACATACAGGACTTCATCAGAAATACAATAAAAAACAAATTCCCTCCTTTTATACTACTTCCTATAACATTTAATCACTTGAAAACCCTTTAATATAAATTAACTATTGGTAACTAATCAACCATAATTATCTAAAATTCAAGTTACAAGCAAACTATGGTAATGAATGTAAGTATAAAAATTTGATATAAATTCACATTACTACATACAAAATGTCAAAAAGGAATGCATTTTTCATCCCATTTAAAAACACACTAGTGTGCAAAACAATGTTAACATTCTAACTATATACATGCAATAAGTTAAAAGTAAAACATGTAAAATGCTATAAATATAATATAGTATACAAAACTAAACAATACTGCCATCTCCTGGTTTTGTAAGCACAATACAACTAAACAAATTTCAACCAAATCTTGTCTAAGCAGAAGCCAACATTTTTTTTAAAAAAGGACCCAGTCAAAGTTTAGCAGACATGAGTTTAAGAACTGGGGCCAATGAGACATGATCCTTGAGTCCTGGTAGCCTATTGGCTTCTAATTTGAGTTGCCAAAATAGCTTCGTAAACTCAATAGTTGTCTCCCAGGGACCCCCCCCCCCCGGCCCAATTCCATTTTTTCAATGATAAAAACAAAAAACTGCTTCAGTGCAATAAGTACTATGTTTGTAGAGGGCATTATTAATGTCCTGCTTCTTGATATCGTTAAGGTGTTCATATATATGCCTCTTAAATTTCCTATTTATCTTTCTTGTATAGAAACACCCACATATTTTGCAAATAGCAATGTATATGACCCCAATAGTATCACAATTACAGTGTGTGTTGGTCTCTACCTTCTCATGCCTATCCTTTAAACTCACACCATTTCCCTGAAGTACATAAGGACATTGTGTGCAAGAACCACACTTGTATGTGCCCTTCCTTTGCCTGCCCTGTTTTGTTTTATGATTTTCTAACATTTCCTTAATATTCTTGCCCTTCCTGTGAGTGAATTTCAGGGGGTCCTTAAATAGCTGCTCCAAGTCTGAATAGTTACCAAACCTCTCCCAATTCTTGAAAACAATGTCCCTAATATAATGAACATTACTACTAAAATTCAAGACAAAATTACTGCTCTAATTAATTTCAGTAGGGATGTTGTTGGCTTCCTGACCCACTACCAACTCGGGAACCCCTAAAATAGGGCTAAATCTACCTCTCCTCTCCTTCTTAATTTCATTCTCAATTTCTTCCACTAAACCCAAAGGGTGCTTCCTTTCTAAAAACATCTTTCTCAGTTTTTTTACTTTCTACAGTATAATCCTCTTCTAAAGAAGTCATTCTGCAACTCCTAATGAATTGCCCTTTTATAATTCCCCTCTTTTTTGACTAAAATGGTGGGCACTAGTAAAAAAACAAATAGGAGTTCAATAATGTCTGTTTTCTATACACATTTGATTTAAATATCAGGGGTTATGAAGCCTGACAAGGGGGGAGGGGTGGTTATTATGGATAGTATTACGTACTCAGCCAAAATGTTGGATATGTTAAATAACACGGTATACCAGATACAAGATATACCAGAGTGTCTCGCAACTAAATTAATGTCGCATATAGGAAAATTGACTTTATGTTAAAAGAAATGGTTAAGGATGACATGATTAGTCAAGAAGTATATCAATACTTAGTTATGGCCAAACCTAATGTTCCTTCAATTTTTGGTATACCCAAGGTCCATAAGGATGTCGACAACCCACCTCTCAGACCAGTTGTGGCAACTACAGGATCTAAAACCTATCCACTAGCCAAATATTTGGACTTGAGGCTAAAAAAGGTTTGGTCTGAGAAGGTGAGCATCCTTAAGGACTTTTGGGATATCTTGAGAAGTATTGGTGGAAATTTATATCAGGATGATTTAATATTTGTTACACTGGACATCCAGGATTTGTTTAATGTTATACCCCATAAGGCAGGACTAGAATGGTTTGAGGAAGCACTCAGAATAAAGGGTAGTATAGATAGTGATACCACAGTGGTTCTTATAGAACTTATGGATATAGTGCTTAGACACAATTTTCTGTTTTTTGAAGGTGAGTTCTTCAAGCGGGTACGTGGGGTAGCTATGGGGGTCTGTTGTATACATGGGAGGAGAAATATTTATTTCATTCAGAATACTCACAGTATTGGAGCTATTATAGATGTTACCTAGATGACATCTGCATCTTTTGGGTTGGACCCAAAGTGATACTATATGAATTTATTGAGTATATGAATAACACTACAGAATTTTTAAAGTTCACTCATGTTATTTCTCATGAGAGACTACAGTATTTAGATGTAGTAGTAGAAAAGGTTCCAGAGGAGAAAATATTTAAATCAAATGTGTATAGAAAAGAGACATTCTTGAACTCCTATTTGTTTTTTTACTAGTGCCCACCCTTTTAGTCAAAAGAGGGGAATTATAAAAGGGCAATTCATTAGGAGTTGCAGAATGACTTCTTTAGACGAGGATTATACTGTAGAAAGTAAAAAACTAATAAAGATGTTTTTAGAAAGGAAGTACCCTTTGGGTTTAGTGGAAGAAACTGAGAATAAAATTAAGAAGGAGAGGTAGATTTAGCCCTATTTTAGGGGTTCCCGAGTTGGTAGTGGGTCAGGAAGCCAACAACATCCCTACTGAAATTAATTAGAGCAGTAATTTTGTCTTGAATTTTAGTAGTAATGTTCATTATATTAGGGACATTGTTTCCAAGAACTGGGAGAGGTTTGGTAACTATTCAGACTTAGAGCAGCTATTTAAGGACCCCCAGAAATTCACTTATAGGAAGGGCAAGAATATTAAGGAAATGTTAGAAAATCATAAAACAAAACAGGGCAGGCAAAGGAAGGGCGCATACAAGTGTGGTTCTTGCACACAATGTCCTTATGTACTTCAAGGAAATGGTGTGAGTTTAAAGGATAGGCATGAGAAGGTAGAGACCAACACACACTGTAATTGTGATACCTTTGGGGTCGTATACATTGCTATTTGTAAAATATGTGGGTGTTTCTATATAGGAAAGACAAATAGGAAATGTAAGAGGCATATATATGAACACCTTAATGATATTAAGAAGCAGGACATTAATAATGCCTTCTACAAACATAGTGCTTATTGCACTGAAGCAGTTTTTGTTTTTTTTATCATTGAAAAAGTGGAATTGGACCCTGGGGGGGGGGTCCCTGGGAGACAACTATTGATTTTAGGGAGCCATTTTGGCAACTCAAATTAGAAGCCAATAGGCTACCAGGACTCAATGATCATGCCTCATTGGCCCCAGTTCTTAAACTCAGGTCTGCTAAACTTTAACTGGGTCCTTTTTTAAAAAAATGTTGGCTTCTGCTAAGACAAGATTTGGTTGAAATTTGTTTAGTTGTATTGTGCTTACAAAACCAGGAGATGGCAGTATTGTTTAGTTTTGTATACTGTATCCATTATATTTATAGCATTTTACATGTTTTATTTTAAGGTATTGTATGTATATAGTTAGAATGTTAACATTGTTTTGCACACTAGTGTGTTTTTAAATGGGCTGAAAAATGCATTCCTTTTTGACATTTTGTATGTAGTATTGTGAATTTATATCAAATTTTATATTACATTCATTACTATAGTTTGCTTGTAACTTGACTTTTAGATAATTATGGTTGCTTAGTTACCAATTAGTTAATTTATATTAAATGGTTTTCAAGTGATTAAATGTTATAGGAAGTAGTATAAAAGGAGGGAATTTGTTTTTTATTGTGTTTCTGATGAAGTCCTGTATGTAGGTGGACGGAAACGCAGTTGTTTTGTTTGAAGTGTTAAAACAAGATTACATTTTGCTGTCTTATTCATTTCGTGGAGCTGTGGTTACTGAATTCCTGTGTGCTTTGGTGTTTTTTGGTTATAAATAAAACACTGTTGTTCTGGTTATATTTTATGTTTAATATTCTGTCTTTTGTTCAATGTGTTTTTGAATGTTGGTATACCAGAATTCCATTGGAGTGGGTGGGGCTACATAATTATGCATGTAAATTTTATGTTATTTAGCATCCAGAAATTTTGCCAGTTGTACCTACTTTTCATGGACCTTTGTCCAGATTTTGATGTTGCATACAGTGTGTGTGTGTGTGCGTGTGTGTGTGTGTGTGTGTGTGTGTGTGTGTGTGCACACACACACACACACACACACACACACACAGATGTATAATAAATATATCATCGCTCTCTCTCTCTATGTCTATATATATATATATATATATATATATATATATATATATATATATATATATATATATATATATATATATATAGACATACATACACACAAACATACGTCCTGTGATAAGTTATCAGCCTGATCTGGATTAGTTTCACTGCCTTGCATGCACTGAGTGCTGGAATAGGCTTCAGCTGTATTAAATGGGTTATAAAGGAATGAATGAAATGAGCAAACAAATACCTTATGAGTGTAAACATTTGTTGTGCCATATAGTCACCCATTATGTGACAGTACTAATAAATATATATATATATATATATATATATATATATATATATATATATATATTAGTGTGTGTGTGTGTGTGTGCCTGTATGCATATCATTATATATTATAGATTCCTCCACTATTGAGTGATTGCAAACTGGATGAGGAAGTTCTGGGGCTAGTGTGTTTGGTGGTTGGCACTAGAACAGTTTACCTTGGTACTTAACATTTCTGTCAAGAGGTAAGATAGACTGTTCAAAGCTCCATTAATCACTTGTCAGACACCTTTGGTGGCAAGGACGTGGATCTGGCTCCTAGTAACTGTAGTTCTCTCCCTGAACTGCAAGAAGAGAAAAGTTATCTGCGGGAGAATGATATTCTGTTTTGTATCCTGTTTCCTCTTCATCTTAGTCACTGATAGGTGACTTTGCTGTGGTCTTCTGTTGTTCTTTGGACTGCTCATCACTTTCTGTTGGTCACTCTGGTGCTGCTCCATGGGAAGCAACTAAGGACCAGAAGGTAGGCTTGTCTTCTGCAGCTGTTCAGTTGCCCATGTTGGGTCACGGAGAACTACTCTTGCCAGCATCGGGGAAGGGACCGGGTGATGCTTCTTTACTAAGTAATTCACAAGAACTTCATTTCCTTGGAAGGGACTGTCCTTTGAGACACTCTTTCTTTCTGGACAACCTCCGAGAAAAAGGAAATGTAAGGTTAGATGTTTATCTTCTCCTAAAGCAAATAAGGAGGATCTGATAGAATGTGGAATCTGACTCTGAGGAAAGTTATGCTTTAGATTCCCCCTCTGAAGAGTTGTCTTTTTGTGATACTATTGCCAGAATAAAGGACTTGTTTCAGTGGGAACAAAAAGAAATACCAGAATACCAGAAAAGATATGATTTGTTACAGGTGCATTTCCCTTACCCTGCAAATGTTCCTCTTATTTTGCCAGCCTTAGAAGATGCTTTCCTTGCAGCCAGCAATTTGTCTGTCGGTCACCTACTCCCAGTAAATCTGATAAATTATATAAAGTGCTCCAATCCCACAAATTCCCTTTTTCTAATCCAAGTTTAGATCATGCAGTAATTTGTTCATCAGAATCAGCTTCTACCAAACTCCTTATGGCAACTAGCCCTATTACTTCCGTCAAGCTGAGAAAAGTCTTTGATAGTTTTGGAAAGAAAGTTTAGACTTATTTTACCTTAACTTTAAGAATAGTGACTTTTCTGCCACACATCTAAGTTTTTGCCAGTTTCTTTTGACAGCCTGAGAAAGTGAATTGATGACTTTTCTGCTTTAGACCCTAAGGCATCTCTGAATTTATTACTATCCTCTGTGTCTCCGGTAACCAAGTATTACCTGAAATATGCTTATCACACTGCTGATGCTGTTTCTAGAGCAGTTACCACTGGGTCAGTGATGAGAAGATTTGCCTGGCTGTGTCCTCAGAATTTACCACAAGATGTCAAAGCTGAGATTCCAAATGGTCCTTCTGGATAAAGAAGTGTTATTTGATCCTTCCTCTGATGAGGTCTTTAAAGTGTTTGATGAAAGAGAAAATTAATCCAGGTAGTTACCCAGATTTTCAGACCTCCTTGCCAAAGTGTAATAGAAACTTTTTTTTTTCCATTTCTGGTTCCTTTTTCAAGAAACAGAATAAAAGTATTTCCAGCAAAGCACAGGCAAACAAAATTTCAAAAAGCAATGGCATTGAGGCTCAAAGGTGAAGTATGTCTTCCCAAAACAAAGGACAATCAAAGAAAGCAGATGTAGTGTATGCCTCTCCATGTGTTCTCACCATCCCACCCTGGCAATCCTGTAAAGCTTTCCCAAAGTCTAGGTCTTCACTTTCCCCTCTGATAGCAGATAATGTCAGACACCTTGATTGAGAGAATCATTCAAAGACTACAACTGGCAGTGAGAGTCCCTTCCTTTTCAAGGGATTCTACATCATCCAGTATCCAATCAAAGCACCCTGTTCCTTCCAATTCAAAATCAGGTGCTGTCACAGGGAGTTATAGAACCTTTTCCACCTCAAAAGTAAGAAGGAAATGATTTTATTCAAGAATCTTTTTGGTGCCAAAGAAAGAAGGAACCTGGCAACATGTCCTAGACCTTTTTTTTCTGAATTTTCACATTAAAATTTCAAAATTCAGAATGCTTTCTCTACAGTCTTTGCTGTATGTCATTCCATAACTGCATTTTCTTTTAGGTCTGTATTTAAAAGATGCTTATCATCCCATTGCAGTTCTCAAATTTTTCAGAGGTTTACATTTTCTTTGTCTGGTTTACAGTTTCAGTTTTCTGATTTGCCCTTTGGTTTGTCAACAGCACCAAGAGTATTTCCAAAGTGTCTGGCTCCTGTAATACCTCAATGCAGAGTATTCATATTTCCCTATATTTAGAGAACTGACATATTTTTGCAATTTGTTTTACAAGTTGTTAAGAATCTCTTGCTTGGGTAAAAAAATAAACCTTTTTTTCTTAACGTGGATTTTTAAGAGAACATATAGAAGTCTTCTTTTATTCCCTCTCATGGGATAGTGTTTCTGGGATGTCTACTGGACACATCCCTCATGGTTGCTTTTCTTCCTCAGGATAAACTGGAATGTTACCAGGAGCAGTTTCTGATATTTTCTAACCAGACCTTGGCATCTGCCAAGGAATATCTCAGAATTCTAGGTTTCATGGCCTCTACTGTTGACATGATTACTTTGGGCAGACTTCACATGAGGAAAATTCAATGGTTCATCAAATCAGTTTAGGCCCAAGAATAGCATCCTCTATCATCTTAGATTGCAGTGTTAGGCTTTGTGAAAAGGAGTTACTCTGGTCGATGAATCACTTGTCTCTCAACTCGGGTCTCCTTTTTCCTTCCAGCCCCTACTCAGTTTGTAACCACAGATGCATCAGACTTTGCTTGAGGGGCTGTGTCCAAAGGGGTGAAAGTCCAAGACCTTTGGGGGAAGCAAGATGAATTAAGACACACACATGGCAAAGGAGTGATGACTCTAATAAATGCTCTGAAATATCTAAACCATACTTGGACTCCAGGCATTCTGCTAGTAATCACAGATAATACCACAATAATGTGGTATACAAACAAATGGGGGGAAAGAGGTCCTACCCACTTTGCAAACTAGTTATGGTAGCCTGGGAACTAGTATAGTGACTCTGCATAATCTGTCCCTTCATGCTACCTACATTCATTCAGAGCAGAATGTTACTGCAGCAAGCTGAGGAGGATCAGGATAGACCCTTGTGAATGGAAGTTGCATCCAGGGGTATTCCAGGAATTAATCCATGTCTGGGGAACACCTCAAGTAGATCTATTTACCTCTAGACACAACAGAGAATTAAAGAATTTCTGCTCCTGGACTGCTTGCACGCAAGCCTGGAAGACAGGTGTCTTTTCATTTCCATGAATGTGAATGTTTTTGTATGCTTTTCCACCCTTTTTTCTGATAACCATATTTTTGTAAAGATTTAGAAGGACTCACCACAGAAGAATGTGGTGACTCCCTTTTGGCTCAGGCAACAGTGATTCTCCTTTCCTTTGCAAATGGCCAAGGGCAATTACCACAGCCTTCCCCACAGAATGGACTTATTCATTGAAGACAGGGATTCTGTGTTACACCCCAACATTCAACTTCTTCAGAGACTGCCTGGATGATTGTTAGTAGCTTTTAGGCATCTTTTGCTGAGGATGTGCAACAGGTATTAAAGAAGGTAAAGAAACCTGCTAGTTGAAAATCATATATATCAGTAAGTGAAAAAAAAAATTCTAGTTGATGCCAAGACAAGAACTAGAATTGTTTTAAGGCTCAGTTTCCTTTGGTTCTATGGCATTTGCATGAGTTATTAACCTCTGGCCTTTCTTACTTGTCTGTTAAGACTGACCTCCCTGTTTATCTGCCCCTAGAGCTCCCTTTCTAACCTACCTCAAGTGAAAACGATTTTGAAAGGGTTTTACATATTCTGACCACCTGGAAGGCAAGTGGATCATTCTTAAGATCTTAATTTTGTATTGGGAAAATGTCTGTTGTTTCCTTTTGAACTTGCTGAAGAAGCTGAAATTCTTATTTTGGAAAACAGTGTTACTCATTGCTCTGACTTCAGCAAGAAGAGTATCCAAGTTGTAAGCTGTTATGGTAAGTCATCCATGTCTCACTGTTAACAAATGTAGGGTGACTTTGAGAACAAATCCTTATTTTGCACGTAAGGTTATTTCAGAGTTTACATTAAGCCAGGCAGTTCATCTCCCTGTTTTCTTTCAAAAACCTAAAAATCAGGGAAAAATAATTTTGCACTCTCTGGATCTCCACAGGCTGCTCAGATACTACATTGCCAGTTCAAAAAACCTTCAGGACTTCTGATCAGCTCCATTTAAAAGTAAGGAAAAGAGACAATCTGTGTCAAAATGGACAATTTCTAAATAGTTGTCAGAGGCTGTTTCAAGCTATCGCTTTTTGTTATTCTCACCATAGCAAGACACTTCCAGGTAAAGTTGGGGCATACTCTATCATAGCCCTGGCTTCTTCTATGGCTTTCTGAAAAGAGGTGTACTCTAGAAATATAGTAGAATAAGTAGCTTGGTCATCTGTACACACCTTTATCAGGTACTACAAACTGGATTCCTTCTCTAGGTCCACAGTAGGTATAGCTAGGATTGTCTCTTTGGGCTCCTGGACTCTGATCCCTTTTCCTTCTCCTTTTCTGTTTAGCCTCTCATATTCATCCTGTATAGAGAGGATTACTGCAACATTGATCTAATTATGAACATAGTACAGTTGTGTAAGTAAACTTATCATAATAGTAGATGTTCAAATAGATCACTGTTGTAGTAGCCACACACCCCCTCTATCTCCCTCTCATTTTGCTATTTTTATCCTGGGGTGTGGGATTTTTGTTAGTACTGCTCCCATTTGGCAGGTTGTAACCACCTTCTTCTTCTGAGGTCAGAAAACTCTTAAGTTTTGGTGCCCTAGCCACTGATTTTATACTGTTTTACTCAAGCCGTGCAGTGGCTAGGTCACATGGAAGGTGCCCTATAGCTTTGGAAGCTGGCCATTTGGTCCAGTCCTTGTAGAATGTCGTATATATCTTAGGCTAGTGCAACAGTGATCTATTCAAATATCTGCTTATGTTCTTCATATTGATCACTGCTGCAGTAGCATTAGCTATATGGGTTATATCCTGCCAAGGATATATAACAGCCAGACAGCTTCCAGTTTCATGGCACCTATTATGCACCCAAACTGTCAAGCAGGTGAAGTTGAGCTGACTGAAAGAAGTTTGGGCTCTAAGTCCAGAGCTTTACTGCTGCCGAAGAGTCTACTCTGAGGCTTTTAAAGATTGACTGTCAGCTTGTGCTTTTCTTTGCTGGACAGATAAACTCATTTAGCATGAAAATAAAACTTCCATTTTCTTAACTTTCATTGACGTTTTATTACTTTCCTCTTCAGGAAAGTTATTTTAAAGCTAGAAGTGTTGTTATTTAACAGACTGTCTCAAGACTCTAATGTTCTTTTAAATGGAACATTTAATTCTTTCTGTCAGTTTAAAAGTAGTATAAACTAAATGAAAATATTTTCTGTGGAGAAATTGTTTATTTTTCCATTGTGCAGTTGCCATAGTGTTTTAACTCATTATAACAGGTGTTTCTGTAGTTACATCCTACTGATGCCTCTCAGCATCTAGTATCACTTGCTCTCATTTGCATTAATAATTCCAAATCCATGCTCCATACAAAGTATTGAAATATTTCATTTTAAAGTTTACACAATGGCAAACACAGCTGTATTGATATTTGACCTCTGTGTAGTGCAGGTAAAGATATATTAATTGTTATTCATATAATATTTATTTATATTGTCATAAATTTCATGTTTTTATAAATATCTCAACAACCAAGTAGCACAAACAGAACTGCTTAGCTTCACATGCTGATGACAGTATATGTGTAACTTGAGTGGTTGCTGAGATATTGTTGTTTATAAAATATTACAAATGTAATAGTGTGTTTACTGTGATTTATAAAATTCTGTTTAAGATGTAGAACCTAAAGAATGCTACCACTGTAAGAATAGTTTGTGCTGAAGAGTTTGAAATTTACATTTTGTTGTAATCTCTAAGGTTCCCAAGATATGAACAGTTGTTTGAAATTTGAGGACATAATTTTATTCTTTCAAAAAACATAGGCTCCTCCCATTAAATGTTACAGTGCAAATTTCATAGCAGAAGGAATGCATTAACTGTTTTTACTGTGTTTCTTTTTCTGTCAAAAAAGTAACTTTTGTGAACTGGTAGTTTTACTGGCATTTGCTGCTTGTCTTCCCTGGGAAAGAGGCACCATTTTTGTCTACGTCATGGAACAAACTACCGGTCCAATGATCGGTCCTTCTTCCACCTACAAAAAGAAAAGGTTATGCAAGCAGCCTTTGCCACCACAGCAGGCTAGCAATTTGCCTTAGCTGCAGGTGGGTGACTATGTTGTGACCATTTGTCGTACCTGAACCACTCATCTTTTACCCCGGACCCCTCTGGTATAGCACCTACAGCCACTATGGAACAGGGGTTAACCACGTCCTCTGCAGCTGTTGGAGTCTTTTCAGTGGGCAAGGGAGAGCCACTCTTGTCTGTCTTGGGAGAGAGAACAATGAAGGTTTCCCTAGTGTGTAAGAATACTGTGCCCATTCCAGGCATACCAGCTACTGCCATTAGCAACACAGTTGGCCTCATTTTTTCCTGTCAAACAGAAACAGAAGACCAGGCATGTAACTCGTCCTCCTCAAATTTCTTTGGATAAGAGTAGTTTATTGGGACTGGCTCAGAGTTTAATTCAGGTTATTTATCCTTCTTGTAAAGTAGTTTCTGGTAAAAGAAAGAGGGATTCCTCTTTTTCTGAAGAGATTAAGGAGTCTAAATCTGAACAGGAAGATGCAGAGATGGATTCAGGGTTTTCGCCTCATATTTCTGATTCAGATTGAGAGAAGAGCTCAGTTTCTGATACCCCCTGTGAGGGGTTCTCTTTCTCTGAGACTATTGCTAGATTGTCCCCTTATTTTCAGTGGTAGAACGTGGAAGTTTCTCAGTCCCTCAGAAAATACCATGAGTTGTTACAGAAGGATTTTTCAGAACCTGCACCCATTCCTCCTGTCCTGCCTGCTTTAGAGGATGTGTGTCCTACTGCCTGTAATTTTTCTGAGAGTCAGACAGCTGTCTCTAAAAAAGTAGATATGATGTATAAAGTACATAGGTCTTATGAATTTGTATATGCTATTTCCAAATCTGACCCAGCAGCTATAACCTTTGTTGATTCTACTGCTGCTAAGCACTTATTTAATTCCAATCCTACTTTTTCTAATATGGATGGAAAAATATTGATTGGTATGGGAAAATGTATACTTTTGCAACTTTGATTTTCAGAATTTTAAATGGTCAGACTCATTGGTTAAAATTTCTTCCAACAAATTGTGAAAGTATGAGGAATGTTTTATCTTGTGAAAACAATCTGCTTTAAATAACTTGGTTTCTTCCATTGCACAAGTTGCTACTCATTGTCTATAGTATGTGTATAACTCTCGGTATACTTCTTCCAGGGCTCTGACCACTGGTGCTATTTTAAGGAGATTTGCTTGTTTGCATTCTCAGAGCCTCCCAAGTGCTGTAAAAATTAGATTTTAAATCTCCCTTGGATATAGATTTAGTGATTGGCCCATTTGCTGCAAAGGTTATCAAAAATGTGTGAAAGGGACAAGCTGATCCATGGAATCTCTTCTTTGGCATCATTCCCTTTTCATTGCTCCTTTTCCAAACTAAGTGATTTTCTTTCTCATCCAATTTTAGCAAAAAATGGAATAAACAGCCTAGCCAAACTTCAGGTAAATATATGTTTAAACAGAAATGGCAAGGGGTTCCAAAAAGAAGTCTCAAATCCCCAAAACCAAGGACACTGTAACAAGTCTAAATTACTATTTGAGAGAACTTGTGACCCAGTCCCATCCTGGCCCATTTTTTCTTCCAGAAAGTTTGAATCTCCATTTTTCTCTTTGGCAATAGATTGTTTCATACAAATAGGTTCTGAAAATCATTCATTAAGGTTACATATGGTAGTGGAAGGAAATTCCTCCTTTCCTTGGGGTCATTCCTTATCCTACAGAACAGACTCTTTTGTTTCCAGAAGTTCTTCATCACATGCTGTCCAAAGAAAGTGATAGAACTAGTTCCTCCTTCCCAGGTGGGAAGGGCTTTTATTCAAGGATGTTCCTTGTGCCAAAGAAAGAAAATGTTTGGTAATCAGTTTTGCATCTATCTTTCCTTAAACCTGTTTGTGAGGGTGCCTAAATTCAAAATGTTGTCACTTCAGAACCTGTTACCTCTTCTTCCTTTTTCAAGTTTCCTAGTAACACCAGATTTAAAAGATGCTTATCATTGCATTCCTATTCATCTACACTTCTGCCATTTCTTAATGTTTTGTGTGTCTGGATCACATCATCAGTTCTCTGCCTTACCTTTTGGACTATCCACTGCACCAAGAATGTTCACAAAGTGTCTAGCTCTGATTATAGCTCATTGCAGGCTACAGGGTATCCACATTTTTCCATATTTACTGTAGATGACTTACTTATACTTGCAGTGCCTTTTTAAAGGTGTCGGGAATCTCTGTCTTGGCTGAGAGACATCTTACACAAAATGGTATTCCAATTTAGCATTAAAGACAAAATTCTTTCTTGACTCCCGTGTCACACAGGATTGTGTTCCTGGGATGCCAACTAGACACCTCAGTTCAAAGAACATTTTCTTTTACAGGAAAAAATAAATTTTTATTTAAATCTGTTTTTAACATTTCCACTCATATTTTGGTCACTGCATGGGAATACTTCAGGATTTCAGGTTTCATGGCATCTATGATTCTCATGATAACCCTGGCAAGCCTCCACATGAGAAAGATATAGTTGTATCTGAAAACTTTTTTGTCCCAGCATCAACACCCCTTATGTTTTCAGGTCTCAGTACTGGGGTTTGTCAGAAGTGAAATATTTTTGGTGGAGACAGCAGATATCCTTAAATCTAGGTCTTCTCTTCTCCCTCTCTGCTCCAATGAAGTCAGTCACCACAGATGCTTCAGACTTTGCTTGGGAGCAGTTTTAGGAAAGGTAAAAGTGTAGGGGGTGTGGGACACCAGGGACAGTCGCAAACACATAAATATCAAAGAGGTGCTTGCCCTGATCAAGGCACTAAGCTTTCTGAATAATCTTTAGTCCCTGGGAACTTTTCAAATGGTTACAGACAATACCACAGTCATTGGTACATCAACAAGCAGGGGGGGGGATCAGATCATACCTCCTTGTCAGACTACCCATGTTATCTTGAAATATAGCCCAGTCTCACTCTATAGCCATCCTACATTCTGTCAGAGCAAAACTGTGTGGCAGTCAAGCTATGCAGGACCAGGGCAGGCCCTCACGAATAGATCAGGGGGTCTTCTATGATTTGATCCATCTGTTGGGAATTCCTGAAGTAGACCTTTTTGCCTCCTGTCTGAACAATCAACTGGCAAAATTCTGTAACAGGACTCCGTGCAAAAAGGTCTGGAAGACAGATGCCTTTTTTCTTTGGACAGGAATGTTAATGTATGCCTTTCTACTCTTTCCACTAATATCCATGGTACTTCTGAAGATTCAGAAGGAATCCCCCAAGATCATTGTGGTGATTCCTTTCTGGCCCAGGCAGCCATGATTCTTCCTTTTTTTGAATTGGCCAGGGACAGTTAACACAAGCTTTCTTACAGACTGATCTACTCACACAAGACCAGGGGTGTTTGATACACCCAACATCAATCTTCTTCAAGTGAATGCCTGGAGGATGGGGTCTTAATTCCTTTTAGGCACCTGTTTTCTGAGAATGTGCAGCAGGTGCTAATGGGGGAAAGAAAGCCTGCTACTAGAAACTCATATATTTGCAAAAGAAAAAGTTTTTTTTAGTTAGTGCCAACAACGTAACCAGCACCCATTCAGGGTTAGTTGTTCTTTGTTTTTACAATATTTGTGAGTTACTATCCTATGGCCTTTCTTATTCCTCTATCAAGATTCATTTACTGGCCATGTCAGCTTGTCTGCCCATGGATTTTCCATTATCAGTTCAGTCTCATGTCAAAATGTTCTTGAAAGGGGTTTTGCATAAGAGGTCTCCTAGAAAATCAGTGACATCTCACTCGGATCTTAATTTTGTGTTAGAAAAGCTAACACTTGCTCCATTTGAACTAGCTAATTTGACTGACTTGAGGTTCTTAACATGGAAAACAATGTTACTGATTGCTCTGACCTCTGCAAGAAGGGAATCTGAGTTGCAAGCTCTAAGAATGAGTCAACCCTATCTCTTTTTTCCACAGGGACAGGGCTTCTTTGAGAACTAATCCTTCTATTATGCATAAATTGGTATCTGATTTTACTCTAAGCCAAAGTGTCCATCTCCCGTTGTCTTTCCTGAACTTAAAAATGAGAGAGAAAAGCTACTCCATACCCTGGATGTCTACAGACAACTCAGGTACTGTCTTGACAGAACTAAATCTTTGGATCAATTGTTCATTTCTTGTGAAGCTAAGAACAAGGGACAACCTGTGTCAAAACAGACCATTTCCAAATGGCTGTCCAAGGCTATTACCTTTTGTTATACTCACCATAATAAATTTATTCCAGGCAGGGTCAAGGCCCCCTTTACCAGGGTCTTGGCTTCATCTGTGGCTTTTTAGGAAAGGGTTGGATTTTAGAAGTATTCTAAAACTGTTACTTGGTCCTCTGAAGACACTTTTGAAAAGCACTGTAAGCTTGATTCCTTCTCTAGGTCTAGATCAAGGTTTACTAGGGCCGTTCTCCAGGGACTCTTGGACCTTTCCCTTCCACCTCCCAAATGTAGTTAGCTGTTGTAATCTACCCGTATAGCTAAGGCTACTGCAACAGTGATCAATGTGAAGTACATAGTACAGTTGTGTAAGCTGAAATTACCATAACAGTAGATGTTTGAATGATCACTACTGCAGTAGCTACTCCCTCCATCCCCCCTTGTTTTTTGGCTTGTGTTTTATGCCATGATGTGGACATTTATCTATTTATTCTTTCTTTCTTTATTTATTTTTTTAATGACATTTATTTATTGGGAAAGTCCGACTGGGTAATAAATACCCATTTTCGGTGGAGACCTGGGGAGAAAAGTTCCAGAGAGTTAAATAACACCAAATAAAACACTAGTACAAATATAATTTAAAAAGCATATATACACACAGTTGGATAGTGTAATACATAGGATACAGTAAAGACATATATTTTTGTTGTTCCTAGTATTGTCCTTTCAGGGCTTAGCCTCCTCCTGTCTATTGGCAGGAATGCTCTGAAGGGCTCCACACTTAAACCTGTCTTTTAGTCAGTTCAGCTCAAGCTGCTTGACAGTTTGGGGGTGTAGAAGGTGCCCTGAAGCTTTGTAAAGTGGACAGCTGTTATATCCTTGGCAGAATATAACACACATAGTTAATGTTACTCCAGCGGCTGGCAACTCGACACCATAAAAACTCCAATCATGAGCGGACAGATGATCCACTGTGGTGACCCCTAACCGGGAAAAGCCGAAAGAAGAAGAAGTTAATGTTACTCCAGCAGTGATCATTCGAGCATCTACTGTTATGGTAATTTCAACTTACATAACTGTACTTTTTAGTAAATTTACTTACTTAACTATACTTTCTGCATTTCTCCATATTTAAGGACTTCTGTTCTGTGGCTGCAGTGAAAAAAGTAGCTTATTTTAATTTTTTGCAAGATGTTTCTTTACATAAAATAAGGCAGAAATATATTTGTTGATTTGAATACATTAGCTTTCTCTCTTTATTGTGTATATATGATGTGCGGTCAAATAAAACATATTTTCTCACATAACAGGAATATAATTTGATATATGCGTATGTTTCCAATGGCTGCCTCTCCTTCATAGTTATTCTCCATGGACTTTAAACAGATCTGGAATGGGTAATATCTTGCATATTGCAGTTTGCAAACTATTACCCCCAAAATAACTAACCAGTGCCTTTCCAAACATCAGTTCTTGCTGCTTGGGTTCCGGATCTGTTTTTTGTTTTTTTCTTAGCGAAGGTAACTAAGCCAAAGTTTAGATAAGTTACATTGCTGAGAGGTAATACTTTTGATATATATTGATCATAGACAGTTTATACATGCCTTTTCTCATGCTTATGCCCGCATAAACTGTTCCTTTTCTTTCACTGCAGGAAATTTTATTTAAGAACTACTACACTGCCTATGTAACAGTTCGTATCCAGAAGCGGCAGGTTCAAGAATCTGGTCAGAGCCAGCTAAAATGGTATACATGTCTAAGAGATCACTGCTTAATGTCTGACCCACATACTGAGGAGGGATCCCAGGATTACTTCTCCATCTTTAGACATCAGGTCTGTTATTTAGTTGTTGCAGCCTTTCTAGAAGGAAGTTATGTCAAGTTGTCTGTTATATTTGTCAAGTTTATTAAACTATAGAGGCATAAATGATATGTTGGGAAAGGAAATGTTTTGTATTGGATGAATATTTATTCATAAAATAAGTTAATTTGGACTGTGCACAAGTTTATAATAGGTTAAAAGACAGATTATAATGCTGTGTATTTTTTAACTGAAGACTGTCAGTGCAGAGGATTAAGGCTATGAGCTGCTAACAAACTGCAACTGGTAATCCTGGATTTGATTCCTTCAGCCTCCATTTGCCTCTGAGAAAGTCACTTAATCAGACAGGGCACTGGGGCATTTGGGAAACTGGGCGAGGCTGATGTTCTTCATGTTTCACTGTGCAGTCATCACACTTGGGTTATCTGTCTGCAGGTAGCCCTCAGTCGGCCTGAATACCAAAGTCTTAGTATTTCTGCGTCGGATGCTGTCGCTTCTTCCATGACATCAGGGGTATAAAACAGGCAGCCAACGCCATTACATTGGTCTTTCTTGCCGAGGACCCTAAAGTAATTCGCAAGTGCCGGTCAGCCGCTACCTGAAATTTTCATTTTCGAGTTTGTAATCCTGAAGTCTTCTAAAGCTAAGTACCCCGTTGGGGACCCTTTTTTCTTGCTCTAACCGATGTCAGAAAAAGTTAGCAATTGTCTTGCATGTGGAAAGCAAATACCTCACAGAGATTTTTATTCTTACTGCATCACCTGTTTAGGCCCAGACCACAACATTCCTCACTGTCGGTTTTATGCCTTGTTTAACACCCAAACTATTAGTTGTCTGACTATCTTTGTCACTAGATTCTTTCACTTTTGTTCTCCGTATTCCGAAATGGCTTTGGTAAGCCATACGACTACTGATCTTCCGAAAAAATTTAAAGATAAAGACAGAGACAGACCGCATAGGTCCAAAACTGTCGACGACGCTTCCGTTAATCTAGTCTCCAGTCCGCCGGTACTCAGTGAAGCACCTTTGCAGCCCCTGATGCCCGTTTCTATGGATTTGCAGGCCTCTACTGAGACCCATTCGGAGTCCAGTATGCAGCAAGATGCTTCTTCGACTATGGAACCTGTGGATGTCTCTACCTTGGATGGGTCCGGAGCCACTGTGCAGGCACCGGCTTCTGAGGGTGTATTTCGACCTCCCGATGTTCGGATCAAACCGACAACTTCATTTTTAGCTACAACTACCAAGTTTCTTAGGTCCAGAGTACGCACAACGCCTAGAAAACCGATGACCAAAGAGCATGCTCAAGCTCCCATGCCACAAAATCAAATGCTTAGAATGGCTGAAGACCTTATCACCCTAATTAGGGGAAGCCAGAATCCCCCTGCTAAAAGACAAAAATTTGAGTTTCCTAATGATTCTACAGACCAGGAGTCTGATGACTCTGACCCTTCTGGTTAGCAGGACATGCCCTTATCAGCCTATGAGGATTCAGATGCAGGGGAATCCATTCCCTCTGCCTCCTCTCCAGAGGATTTTTCTTTTGGTGAAACCTTGCATACTTTGAGAGCATTTCCACTGGGAATGCCAAGACTGTCCTCAGTCCAGAAAGAGACTCAGAGAATTTTTAGAGTTGCCTCAGCACAGGCCTCTAGCTATACCCCCTGTCCTGGATGTTGTAGATGATGTTTTTATGGAATCCAGTCTTACTCCAGTTACATTACCCCCCGGCCCCTAGGAAACCTGACAGGTACTGCAGAGTACCTGATTCCCACAAATTTCTCTTCAAGAATCCTACTGCTGATCCAGAGACCATTTCCCAGGGACCTAAAGGTATTAAGGCTATTACAGCCAAAAATCCTACCCCTTTGGACAGGGATTCCAGAGCTTTAGACAGATGGGGTAAGAAGGTGTATACCTCTGCAACTCTTGCCATCAGTGCATTGAATTGCCAGTTTCACATGTTGAAGTACCAGCAACATATTATGGAACTAATTAAACAAAAAATGCTGTTACTTCCAGATTGTGCAGAAAATAAAGATTTACAAGAGCTAATGCATTCTTCAAACCAAGTTAGTAAGCATACTTTGCAGTGTGGCTTTGATGCCCTAGAAACTTCTTGCAAGTCTGCAGTCACTGGGTCTGTACTGAGAAGGCATGCTTGGCTGACGGAACAAACATTGCCAGATCATGTCAAATCCAAATTACTAGACGTTCCTTTAAATAATGACTGTTTGTATGGCACCAAAGCAGAAGAAGTTCTTAAAAAGATGGAAGAAAAAGCTAAATGTATGCAAACTGTCAAATAATTCTTAGAAGTGCAGCCACCTAGATTCAGTAGGCATTGGCCTTCAAAAAACTGGTCCTTTTTCAGCCCCTTCCAGGCCTTCCCAGATCAAACCCAGGGAACCAGGCCACCCAGACTACAGTCTCAGAGTATGCAGAGATCTAAACAATGGAGTGCCCCCACATCAAAAACAGGGAGTGTTAAGCCACCCCCTTATGTAAAAAGTTCACAATAACTTATCAATTATCCTTCCCAGCATTGCCCAATTACTTGTGCCCCTAGGAGGAAAACTTGCCCTTCATGCAAAAAAATGGATGTCCATTACTCAGGACCGATGGGTCCTAAACATTGTATCCCAGGGGTACAAATACTACTTCCATTCACTGCCAACCCCAAGCGGGTTTCCAGACCTTCCTCCAAACCAGTGGGCAGAGGCTCAAAAGCAAGTACTTTCCCTGCTCAATATCAGAGCTATTCAACCTGTTCCACTAGTACAAAGGGGTCAGAGTTTCTACTCCAGACATTTTCTGGTGCCCATAAAAGAGGGCTCTAGGCACCCAATCCGGGATCTATCAATTCTCAACACCTTTCTGGTGGTCCCAAAATTCAAAATGCTTACCCTGCAACAACTTCTCCCTGTGCTAGCCAAGGATGCCTGGTTAGTCACTAGACTTAAAAGAAGCTTATCTGCACATCCCCATAATGGAGTCATGCAGGAAATATCTACGTTTCAGGGCAGGCTCTATGCACCATCAGTTCTCTGCACTTCCGTTTGGCTTATCTACTGCGCCCAGAATATTCATTCACAAAGTGCCCGGCTCCAGCCATTACATACTGCAGGCAGAGAAATATCCAATTTTTCCCATACTTGGAAGACTGCCTGGTTCAGGTGGGCAGTCAGGAATTGCTACTTCAGCACCTGGCATTTGTAAAAGGCCTTCTCACTTCAATGGGGTACACCATCAATGAAAAGAAATTACAACTAGTGCCCAGGCAAAAGATTGTATCCCTGGGAGCAAGCTTGGACACAACTTCCCAGATGGCATTTCTCACTTCAGAAAAACAGATCTATCTGACAAATTACTTCAAACAAATGACCAATAGAACCCAGCTGTCTGCAAGGAAAATACTGTAAGCCCTAGGGTTCATGGCATCATGTATTCTGCTAATTCCATATGCAAGACTGCATATGAGGAAACTTCAGTGGTACTTAAAAAGTCTTTGTTGTCAACATTTTCCAGGACCTGGAAACAGTCATTCCTATCATACCTTGTCTAAGGGCAGAGTTCCTTTGGTGGGCAGAAGCATGCAACCAGAACAAGGGACTGTTTTTTACTCAACCCCTCGCCGCCAAAACCATGACAACAGACGCATCAGACTATGCATAGGGGTGGGGGGGTCACATGGCAGGCAAATGCATTCAGGGCCACTGGAGCCCAGGACAGATTCTCCTGCACATCAGTCAAAAAGAGATGCTAGCTGTACAGAATGCTCTGACAGCATTCAAACACCTAATCCTTCCAGGACAACTGCTTATAAAAACAGACAGCACCACAGTTATGTGGTACATAAACAAGCAGGGGGAACCCATTCTTACCCACTATGCAGGTTAGCCATGGCCCTGTGGAACACAGCCTTGAGCAACCAAGTGCATATACAAGCTCAATTCCTGCCAGGCAAACAAAATTCACTAGCAGATGACTTAAACAGAAATCTCCTGGACCCACACGTGTGGAAATTGGAGCCCAACACCTTCAACCTTCTGATCCAGAGGTGGGGGTCACCAGAGGTGGACCTCTTTGCCTCCCCCGAGAACCACCAGTTGAGCAAATACTGCACCAGGAACCCTCACAACAGGGCATGGAAGGTAGATGCCCTATACTTCCAATGGGAAAACCTCTCAATTTATGCCTTTCCCCCTCTGCCCCTTCTCTCAAGAGTACTACTCAAGATAAAACAGGACAGACCAAGGGCAATTCTTATTGCCCCAGACTGATCACGCCAGCACTGGTACCCACACTTATGCAGCCTGACAACAGTGCTACCCTGGCACCTTCACCAGTCTCCTACCCTGCTGTTTCAGCAGGAGGGGCAGATTTTGCATCCACAATTACAAACCCTAAACCTTCCAGCCTGGCTTATACCTTGAATACCCCACCTGCAACCCTCAGCAAACAGGTGCTGGACGTCATTCTTGAAGCCAGAAGGCCTAGTACTAGGAAATCCTATGCTGAAAAGTAGAAAAGATATTATTCTTGGAATCAGTCTCAAGGGAAGGACACAACAGTGCCCTCCTTATCTCTAATCCTGGATTACCTAGCAGAGCTACTCCACAGAGGCCTATCCTTCTCCTCCATTAAGATTCATGCCTCTGCTATCTCAGCTCATTATAATACTGAGCCATTTCTATTTTCTCACCCTCTCATCAAACAGTTTCTGAGAGGGGTTAACAACTTAAGGCTCCCTAGGAGAGCACCCACCCCTGCCTGGGACCATATCTTCGTACTGAAAAAGCTCACACTTCCTCCTTTTGAACCTGCTGCCTCAGCAGAGTTAAAATTCCTCTCTTGGAAGACAGCCTTGCTTTTAGCCATAACTTCAGCAAGAAGAGTGTCTGAGTTTCAGGCACTAATGGCTGTGGAACCCTTCATTAGTTTCCATGCTGACATGGTTTCCTTCAGGACTAACCCATCCTTTATGCCTAAGGTGGTGTCCAGTGTGGCTTTAAACTAATCCATCCATTTACCAACCTTCTTCCCTAACCCTCAGAGTAAAGGGGAAAAGATCCTGCACTCCTTGGATGTGCACAGACAGCTCAGGTTCTACCTTGACAGGACTAAACCTTTCAGAAAATCTGACCAGCTGCTAGTCAGCTTTGCTACAGGGGCAGAGGGTAAGGCCATTTCAAAACAAACCATTTCCAAATGGATTGCACATTGCATCCATTTCTGCTACAAGCACCATGGGAAACCTACTCCACAGGGGATCAGACCACATCCCACTAGGGCTACTTCCACCTCTACAGCATTTCTCAGGGGAGTCCCTACCAGGGACATTCTGGAAGTTGTAACCTGGAGTTCTGTACACACCTTCACCAAGCATTACCACCTACCTATCTTTTCTAAATCCAGGGCTGGATTTGCTACTGCAGTCTTGCAAGGCCTACTAGCCAGCCCTAACCCTTCTTGACTGCCTCCACCTTCCTCAGCTTTGAGAACCAAACCAAGTGTGATGACTGCAACAGTGAAACACGAAGAACATAGTACAGTTGTGTACACTTACCATAAATGTAGATGTTGGAGTGTATTCACTGTTGCAGTCCTGGTTTCCCTCCCTCCAGCCCCCTGATTTTCTTTATCTTTCTACATCTCCTCTCTATGGCCATTCCTAATGGCATTGGTATTTACTTTTTACTGGTGGTGTTCCCCACCATATACTAGCTCCCTATTTGGGGGCTCCTGACATTTGGGGCAAGAAAAACTGATGTAATGGCATTGGCTGCCTGTTTTATACCCCTGACAACCTGACGACATGGAAGAAGTGATGGCATACGACGCAGAAGTACTAAGATTCTGGTATTCGGGCCGAGTGAGGGCTACCTGCAGGCAGATAACCCAAGTGTGATGACTGCAATAGTGAATACACTCGAACATCTACATTTATGGTAAGTGTACACAACTGTACTTTCTCAATAGGACTGGATTTTTTTCTCTTTAATGCTTGAAGGTTTGGTGTGTAGTGCATGTGTATATGGAAGGAGCCATGCCTCCCAAGTGATATAATCTCAACACTTTGGCTACCAGTACCTGCCTCTAATCTCTAATGGGAAAATTATGGTTCTGTGTATCTCTGTAGACACATCCCTAAACCCTCTCCTCAGAAAGAAGTCAGCAGGTTAATACCCTATCATTTTCTTCCTTTTAGCTAGCTCCTTTAGTGCCAACTGACTGCTGTTTGAACCCATACCACTTGGGCCATAGTTGGGGGTTCACCATTCTCTGCCATAGAGATGTCAGAAATATTATGTCTTCTGAACTAGGTAAGCATAATTTGCTGATCTGATGTTGTCCTTCTCATTCTTCCTCAACGAATGGGTTATGGATCCGATCCTCAAATCCAACTCAGCCACATACTACAGGTTTTGGATCCCACTCTTGAGCTCCTCCCCCTACCCATAATGTCCCATTCCATCCTCAACACTTCAGATCTTGTTTGCTGCCATTGTGCACGGATATGGGATCCTTCTCTCACAGCATTTTCTTACACTAAATTCTTACTCTTATATATATATGGGTCTAGGACTATTCACTGAAAGCACATTTCACTGAAAGTCAAATGACTGTACACAAATCACTGAAAGCACAATTCACTGAAAACACAATTCACTGAAACACATTTCACTGAAATTTATATATGGCCTTTTCCCCACTGTAGTGCAACCCTGGAGTTAGAATATATAGTAAGGGGAGGTGTGGGGAGCACCGCCCCCCACATTGGGGTGTGTGGGGGGCATAGCCCCCACATAGTTTGGATAGATATTAAGTTTAAAAAAAGAGTCATTTATTGAAATTGCAAATATCCATGTGTATAGTTCAAAATATTTAAAATAGGTAGGGGGCTACACCCCCCCAATGTGGGGGCGGTGCCCCCACTCCCCCCTTACTATATATTCTAACTACAAGGTCGCACTACAGTGGGGAAAAGGCCATATGTAACTTTCAGTGAAATGCGTTTTCAGTGAATTGAGCTTTCAGTGAATTGTGCACAGTCAAATGTGTTTCAGTGAAGTGTGCTTTCAGTGAATAGTCCTAGACCCATATATACATATATATATATATATATATATATATATATATATATATATATATATATATATATACACATGCCATTTTGTCTCTAAACTTAAACCTCCCTCTTAGTTTTCAGATTTTCTGCATTAGTCTCCTACTATTTTTATAGTAACCTCTTGAACATATCATTACTGGTATTTTGTATTTCTTCCTTTCTTCTATAACTCCCACCCTGTTAAAAAGGGTATTCCTTTTTTTACCATTGGTTGTATTTTCCCTTAAAAAAATCTGTCCTTACTTTAACATTTTTTTTCTCTGTGGAGTTTTACTGTCATAGCTAACAAGCTGACAGATTTCAAGAAGTGCAATTTTTGGGGGCATAAATTTCTTAACTCAGGTGCTCAAAAGAAGTGTGTCTGTTGTTTAGGTGAAGCCCATTTAAATACAAACTGTACAAATTGTGCAGGATTTAATTCAAGAGCCATAGCTGACAGGTGGAGAAAGCTTGCACTTAAAAGTTTGCTTCCTTCCTCATCCTCTTCAGGGGCTCAGACTTCCAGTGAGTCTCCAAAAGCTCCTTCAGAGCACAGGAAACATTTGTCTCTGAAGTCTCCTAAGACTTCCATGGAGCCACCATCAAAAGTTCCCAAATTGTCTGAGTTTGTCTGATCTGAAAAGGCAGACTGTGGACCCAAAACTTTTGGATCTTGAGCCCTCAGATCCTATTGTTATTTCAGCCAGTCCTACCACTCAAATTACGGATTCTAAATCTTTGGATCCTAAACCTAGCACGTTACATGCCAAAGACTCACTCACCCGAGTTTCTGTTAGATCCTGTCTCCCCTTGGCTCCATTCTGCTTCTATACAAACACCTAAAAAACATTCCAGACTTCAATCAACTAGTTCATCCTTCAGGTCCTCCAAGAGTCTTTCTGAAATGGATGTGGATAGGATGGTATGAAAAATTTTCAGAGCCCAGATCCAGATGGGGGTCATCTTGGCTGTGTCTCCTATTAGATCTGTGAGGCTTCCTGCCACTACTCACACAGTTTTTTCTCCTTCTCTGATCCATCCTTCAGTTTCAGAGCCCAAGGATCTGACTGTTGCAAGAGTTCCAGAATCGGATCTGAAGAGAATTACTTCTTTGACTCTAACAGTATCCCTAACCAGTTGTGTTCCTTTGTCTTTGGATTGGTACAAGTCCCAGAATGGAAACATTGGATCTGTGGGGCTAGGGCCTACTCCGATAATGCTGGATCCATCCCTGCCCCTCAGAGCCTCAGCGTTAGATAACTTGGTTGCGGTTCCCTCCTTGAGGCACAGATCAGGTCTGAGTCATGATCTACCTGTATTGGAACATTTGTCTCTGGTGCAGGTGGCCACGGCTTCTCTGGGTCCATCTGCCTTTGAGGTTTTGGAAAGGGTCTTTTCCTCATTCTAGATATCTGGTCTCTCATCCTCCCTCAGATCCTACCCTTATTCCCTCTTTGGTTCCATCAGACCTATTCCACATCCACAGGGACAGCCAGTTCCACCTAGCTTCCAGTTGGTTCTCATTGAAGAACTTTCCCTCTCTTCTGACACCTCCCCAGAACATCCCTCTGAGGAGGTCCACTGGAAGGGAACATGCAAGAGGAGGCACATAGCTTTCCCTGTGGAATATCTCAACTGAAGATACTGATTTTGAGGAAGAGGAAGCATCCTCTAAATGACTACCTGATGATGTCTCATTTGAAGACAGTTTAGAGATCCTTAAACAGAAATGTGGTTGTTCCACTGACAATCTTTCTCCAGAGGACTCTGTATTTCTGGAGGCTTTTGGTGTTGGCCCATCTATGTCTTGGGTGACTCCCCTGGCTGATGAGCTCATTGACCTAGTCTCTGCCAAAGGATAAACCCCAATGGAGCAAAGGAGGCCCTGTCAATCCAGAGCTCCTCTGTCCATCCACCTAACCAAGAGTCTTGGGTGCTGAACAGATTTGGAAAGCATGTATTTTCTTCATTGACCTTCCTCTGTCCGTCCCCCTAACCAAGCGTCTTGGGTGCTGAACAGATTTGGAAAGCATGTATTTTGTTCATTGACCTTCACCCTGAGGTCCCTGAACTACCTGGCACACTTTACAAGGTTAAAGAAAGATTTGACAAAAGAACTATCAAATTGTCTCTTTGAGTCCATGTCTGTGGAGTATTTTAAATGATCTTCTCAGCTGGCCACTCTCTTTTTGTCAAATTCCAATACATCCTTGAGGTTCATCTCTCCTGCAGCTGAAGGTGCCTCATGGGTGGCATGTTCAGGTATTGCCATAAAGAGACATGGCCAGATGCAGCTATATGATTTTGCAGAGCCTTTCAAATTTTCTTTCATCAATGCTCCCTTTGATGGAACATCCTTGTTTAGCCCCTTTATGAAAAAAATGCTTACCAGCAGTGAACTGGAAAGACCTTATCTGCCCTAGGAATTACATTTTCTACCCCTCAGTGAACTTTTTCAAGGAATCAGAGAGTTGGCAAGACAATGTAATTCCGCAAATCCCAGGGAGCTTTCCAGGATTCATGTTGAGACAACTCCTTCAAAGGCAGAGGAGGGAGTTTAAAAAGAAGATGCCATCCTCGAGGCAGATGAGGTCCGCAGATTCAGTGTTCCTGAGATTCCTTTCTGGATAGACCCTTTCAGCACTCCTTAAGTGCTGCCTGACTGCCCACCACTGGAAGCAGTCAGGAGATGTTTGTCCTTGCACCCAGAAGCCTGGGCTGCTATAACAAAAGATACTTGAGTGTTAAAAATAATATCCAGAGTTTACTTCATACCTTTTTCCCAGATTCCAATTTCCAAAAGAAAAAAACTCCCTGATGTTCCACCTGGTCAGAGAGAAGCTGCAACACAAGAAATTCAAAAGCTGGTATACAAGAGTCATCCAAGAGGTCCCACCAGACCAAACAGGATTCATAACTTACTCATGTTTCTTTTTAGTGCCAAAAAAGACAGGAGACCTGAAACCAGTTCTGGATCTAAACAAATTAAATCAATTCATGAAGAAATCAAAGTTCCAAGTGGTCACGGGGTCATTCCATTCTGTCATCTCTACATAAGGATGATTGGATGTG
>NC_056734.1:812838105-812943105 GCF_019279795.1 Protopterus annectens
TGTGTGTGTGTGTGTGTGTGTGTGTGTGTGTCTGTGTATGTGTTTATATTCTGACTGTGAAAAAGATAAAAGTGTGACAGAAAATCACCTTTTTGCTGTTCTTACAGGTACACATTTACTAGATCAACCTGGTGACCTTCTGGCTGTAATATTCTGAATGCTGGTTAACTGAAGCTCAACAAACAGTAGGGATACTGAGAGTATCTGTACTATTGTATGCATGTGTACCAATGACTCAAATTTTACTTTGAGGGCAAAGACTGTATGCAAAGGCAGTTTATTTTTGATGCTTGCTAAGCTGATGATTGGGTGGAAAATATGTAAGCTTATGCTGCCTCAGTAGTTGTCTGACTGCATACAATGTTGTCAATAAAATGCAACCCTCCTTCATTACTACCTAGGCCCATTGCACTAGAACAAATGCTACATCTGTAACCAGAGCCAGATCATGGTCAAATGGGGCCCTAGGCAGGGTAATGGATCACCCCCGCAAACTCCCTAGCCCCCTGCCTCCATTCCAGTGTCCCATTACTTGGTTATTTCTCTCCATTTACCAAAAACACTGTTCAGACTTGTCAGTGTTTATACTATTTTCTTTGTTACTTCTACAGTTATTACAGCTGTTTGGATTTAATTTAAAACTTGTATTTCAAATGTTATAGCACAAACACTGTTAAACATTTGCTAAACAAAGCAGTACAGTCTCACAATAAAAACAGACATTTAGGACCATGCACACATGCATGTGTTCGTTGATTCATCTTCCTGATTGTATTAAATTGTATTCTTTTGCAAAATACAGCACTACTTGTTAACTGTGTTTTAAATTGGTAGTTTGAACATTTTTCCAGTAAGCAATGAAATAAAATGTGTGAACCAGTAATGACAGAACTGCAGAACATTTAACCATAACATGCTCTGCAAACTTTTGTCATTACAATCCACCAGTATCAGTCAATATGCACAATTTCTGCAGAAGCAAGTCATCTGAATAATTCCACATTTAAGAGAACTGTAACTAATGAAGAGGTTGCTACTAGCAAACAACTTTATATTTCAGTGTTTCAGGTACAAATTCATTGCCTGTTGCCTTTGAAGACTAAATTGACTATGTTACATTAAAAAAAAACAATAAACTGTTAATATTGCAACACGGAATGGATGACAAACGAATAACAGATTTATAATTGCAGGGCATCTCATCCAAAGGAGGACACACTCATGACTGCAGCACCCCACCACACCCCCAAAATATAACATAGTATCAACAATCCATCTAGATTGTGTGGGAGTAGAACCCACAGATGTTTGTGTCAAAAGCAAGTATAGAACCTGTTATGCTACTAACACTGCTTTCAGATTTCTACCACAAACAGTAATGAACATTTTTTAAACAAAACAGTTGCACTTTGGAAACAGACAACATGAGCAGCAGTAAATTTCTCTTCCATTGAAGCTCAAAATTTCTTGAAAATGTACTGAAAATAATTGTTTGATAGTTTGTATGGAGGAGTCAGGCTCTTGTCTCAAGTAACTAAGGTACAATGTTTGAGCTTGATCTTGGATAAATTAACTTGTCACCCCTAACTAGGGCATCTCACACACACACACACACACACACACACACACACACACACACACACACACACACACACACACTTTGCTTCTTAGTTCTCCACTAACCTACAGCATAACATTCTTCTGGAAAATCCATGCTGCTCGTTTCAAAAATCACGTGATGTGCACCATTCCAATTTAAATGTACATGTATCCTTAAAAAGAAATGTCCCCCAAGCCAGTGAGCTCTATGCAGCTGTTTGATTGCCTAATACTGGATCCAGCTCTGTCTACAAGCTTCTTCAGGAACAGAGCTTTGAATGATATTTGTGCAGCAGCTACCTGATCTTCTCCCAGTATCTTCAGAAGACACTGTAAGCTAGATATGATGTCTAGGTCCTTTAGGATGACTATTGTCTGAAATTTTCACCATTGAGAATTTGTTTAGGACTCTACTGTTATAAAATATATATTTCCTTTTATTAGATATGAAAGTTGTGTCTTTACCAATGCAGGACCATCTCTTGTAACATATTTTCCCAGCTTCCCCCACCTGTGAAGTAGGTCATCTGGAATATCATCCCTCTCATCTTCTTTCTTAGGTGCTTTTCAGTGCATCATACCAAAGATCTGAAAAAGCTTGGTCCCATGGTATATTATTATTTATTTATTTACTGACATTTGATTACAGGGAAAATCCGAATGGTTAGAAGCACATTTTCAGTGGAGGTTCGGGGAGAAAAGCTCCAAATTATTACAATACATTTTAAGAACAGCAATTTTACAATCCTCAAAAATAAACTGAAAGAAAAAAACAAGTGGCGGTACTAAAGGCACTCCAGTCAGTAAAAGAAAAACAAAAGAAAAAATAACGGACATGCCACCACGGTCTTCCTTGTAGAACAAAAGCAACCTTTAATAGAAAAAATAAAAAAACACTTAGAATACAAATAAGCAGTACAAAAGGATTTACGCTTTTGGCCGTAGCCTTCTTCAAATCCTAAACAATGCAGCCAGTCATCTTGCTTATAAATAAAAATTGACCAATAAAAATCATTGCATAAACTCTCTCATTATTACAGTAGCCAATAAACTGGCTTCCATCCTAACCCAATTAAAAGTGTCAAAAATAAAAGAAAAACATCTGCAATTTAAATTTAATTATAACAAGTTAGACATAATATAAAAACATTGGTCAAGAATCGAAACAGGATATATGAAAATCATTTAATATTTAGAGAAATTTGAGAGTTTGTAGAGAAATTATACATAAGTTAATCTAATACAAATAGGAATTACAATATGAAGTGAAGGAAAAAGAGACTTATAGTATAATTAGAGAGAAAGTCAGGGAAGAGAATTAGATAGCAGTGTGGAAGTAAGTGAAGAAGGGAGAGTAAGGAGGTATAAGGAATGAAAAGGTAATTGTTCACATTTTGAGATATAATTTATCCTAGTTTTGAGCAAGAACAGAGACAGATTTTAGCTGGGATATCTTTCAGAGTGGTTTTGAAAGATGGGAGGGACGAGTTAGACCTGATGGATACAGCTAAGGCGTTCCAGGCCTTAGCAACCCTGTATGAGTGCAAACAATGCCCAGCACATTTGCTACGTTTGTAGACAAGAGTTTTTGGTCACTGGCTCGCAATGACCGACTGGATACATAGTTGTGTAGAATGTTTTTTAGTGCTGAACAGGCAGATGGATGCTGGATAATTTTATAGGTGGTAAGACATTGTGTATATGTTAGCTGATGCAGAAGTTCTAACCAATTTAGGCTTTCCAGTGCTGTACAGTGGTGGGTTCTGAAAGGGGTGTGTACTGCAAACTTAACTTTGTTATATCATTATTCAAGTTTTAATTTTTGTGAAGCCTGGAGGTCAGTAAGGATGGGAGTGCCATAAAGAAGAGTGGGGAGGAAATAAGTAGTGGCACGTATAGTTTTTGTTGCGTCAGTGAAAACGTTTTTAACTCTGTAAAGCATTCCGATTTTTTGATGAGTTTTTCTTATGCACTTTTGTATATGCAGATCGAATATAAGATTATTATCCACTATCACCCCAAATAGTTTGCTATGAGAAGTGACTTCAATGGTTGTATTATCAAAAGAGAGTACTTTAAATTTTGTTTCTTTCATGAGAGAGGGATTTGGGGGAAAAAAGTAGTAGTTTGGTCTTTTTTGGGTTGAGCATGAGTTGTGAGTTATGAAGCTGTGCTTCACTGTATTATATGATAGGATAGTCATATCAAAGGTTGAGTGAATGAGGTCCCTTTCTCAGGTGAAAGGTGTTAAGGGACAATGTTGACACTGTAGAAGAGGTGCCAGTTGGACCCTGGAAGCAGTTTTGGAAGTCACAGTCATGGCTGTTTAAATTATAACATGAATGTGTGTTAGGAAAGGTAGCAAAGAAGTTGTATAGTTTCTGCTACAGTTTGACAAAGGTTTATGACATACTTTAGCAAAGAACTGTTATGTAGATATACAAGAGGTCATTGCTTAGCCCGATAGTTAGTGAACTGTATCAAGGAACTACTATAGCTGTTTGCTAAGTGTACTAAAGATGCTTTATACAGCAGAGATGTTATTTTGTATAGGGCACAAAATTGTGGCATTGTCCTGTTTTAGTGTTTTGAATGAGACATTAAATGGAAGCCCAATCTGCCTGAGCTGGTGCTAGCTCAGGTGGATGTAAACGATCCCATGGCACTTAACAAAAAGAGTAGGGGAAGTTCCCTTGTGCTCTGGCTAAATTTCCTCTAGTTGGTATGAATACTACTTTGGGACTCTCCTGAAAAGAAGCCATTGACCTAGTGGGACTAAACTGATCAACAAGGTGTAAATAAATAAATTGAGTTCTTTTTTACAGCTCTGAGATATGGGACAGGGTACTGTACAGCATAGGCAAGTTTTAAATGCTGAGCAGACAAAGTGGCATTCATTTTGCTGTTACAGAGGATGGCCCTGTCTTGTATATATGTATAATTATGATACATATATAAATTTCATTCATTTATTCACTGCCGACTCCAGTGGCATAAAGGGGTAAGGCCCTAACTATGTCCCAGGTGACCTGGGTTTGATTAACTACTCAAGTGCTTAGTGGAGCTAACAGGGAAGAATGGGGCAGAACAGCAAGCATGCTGCTGCAGTCCCTCAGAGAAGGCCGAGTTTATCACCTTATTGAGGATGAGGTTCCAAATGTTTTTGCTGTTCCTCCTCTGTTACTGGTCTAAGAAGATGTCTCTAACGCTGCATGTAAAACCCCTTTGGCTAGTGAACCAGTTCCAAAAAAGGCTATGAGGAAAAACAAGGTGTGCTCTGATTTTGCAGCTTTCTTTGCTCCTTTGTCAGCTGCCCCAGCTGTGGTTTCTGTAGCTGCCAACACTAACAAAATGTATTGACGTCTTCTAACTCTACACCCCCAATATATACTTGTCATGTGGTTAGAATCTCAGGGGGAAAAAGTTGTCAGTCTAATAATTTTGTCTTTAGAATTTTAAATTGTTAGGGCTTTATATGAAAATCTATTTTGCAATGTGCTTACAATTTAGATGAATTTGCTGCATCTTTGCCTGCTAAACAGAAGTGTTATATATATATGAGATTGTTTCTAATGTTACTCAGGTTTTGAAGCATTCTTTGAGGAGTGTCTTGGAATGTGCAGACAGAATTTCCAAAAAATGCAGCAATTCTGTTGTATTGCAAAGGTATGCTTGGTTATATAACCATAATTTTTCTGAGGATTTAAAAAATGATATTTTGAATGCTCCCTTAAATTCTGAATTTGTGTTTGGTCCTTCTGTCTCCCATATTCACAATCAATGGGATGATAGAGGTAAATTGATGCAAGAGGTATATAGAATGTTTCATATTCCCAGGTTCTCCCCAACAAGGCATCCAACTTCAAAGAGCAGAGCAAAGAAAAATCCCACCTAACAAGAATCATTGAGGATTCTCTTGGTTGTGCTCCAAAATCGGTGAAAAGACAAGCTTGTTAAACACATTTTGTATGGTGGAAAGGTTGTTAACAACCTTTTGTTAAGCACTAGTCTCATGCTATTATTCATTGACTGTAATTATTTTTTATGGATAGTCCGTGATTTCAGATGTTAGAGTTTTATACTTCTTATTCTTCAGGAAATTAATACTAAAGCAAAATATGTTGATGTTCTTTATATTGATCATTGCTGCAGTAGGCATAACTATATGGGTTACATCCTGCCAAAGATATAACAGCCGGCCAAAGCTTAAGGGCACCTTCTATGTGCTCAAGCTATTAGTCAGCTTGAGTTGAGCTAAATAAAAAAAGATAGGTTTGGGTGCCAAACCCTGCAGTGCTTTCCTGTTTTTCTATGGCACTGGATGCTATCCACCATGCATCCTTCATCAGCATTTAACATTAGACAGCAGCAGCCACGTACTTAGTGGTGTACAACTTTTTGCTGACAAGAGAAAGCATTTAATCAGCTAGAAAGATGCCTTATAATCCACAGTTTTCGTTAATATTGATGTCCTGCATGCAGTTTCTCCTAGGGGATGCAGCATTCATTTCTGTGACAGAAATTAAAACATTCAGCAAAACGTACATTTCAGATGTCAGCACATGACTTCAACACATACTTCCATTTAGTAGTCAGCTTTAGCCTCTGTGTAACCCATAGCGGTAGCTTTGCTTGATACAGATTATCTGATTATACCAAGTCTATCCTTCTTAAATTATTTATTATTACTATTATTGTCTTTAGTTCACATACCTTAAACTGTATCATTTACATTTTCCATACAAATATTTTTACTCTTATACAAATTATGGATAGCCTTTTTCTGCCTTTACATTGCTCTTATCTATTATTTTTACGCAATAATTTACTCTAAAGCACATGCAGAATGCTTACATATATAGTGCACTGGTAAACAATGGCATTAATGTGGAAAAGAGCATGACGTGCGGATCAAAAGAACAATACATTGACTGTACAGATTAAATCTTTTTGGCTTGATCACTGTTCAGCTGCATTTTGCTTTTATGACCGTGAACAGTTATTTCATAGAAGTGTTGGAAACCCACTCAACATGAATGCTTTCTTGTGACTGGCTGAAGAAATGGATACACATAGTAATGTTAGAATTGGTTCCAGATTGGACACGCTTCTGTCATAAGTGTACCTTTTGCAAATACATTTTAAAAAGGAGATGCTTTAAGTACCTGACACTTAACAGAGCATTTTCAGTGAAGAACTATTTTGACTGTGATTCCCAACACCTAGTGTACTTGGCACAATGTCAAGCCTGCATTCCTTTGTACATAGGTAAAACTGACCAGAAATTAAAACAACGTATTGGTAGTCATGTGTCGGACATTAGGATCAATATACAAGCTAATTCATTGCACAAACACATTTTAAATAATGATGCAACACATTTCATTAAGTTCATGGTATTAGAACTTATGATTCCTGACAGCAGAGGAGGTGTATCAACCTAAGGATGGAAATTGCTGAATATAATTTTATAAAGTTATTTCATGCAGATCACTTTCCAGGCTTAAATGAACACAACTCGTGTGTTTTTGAAATGTAAAAGAGTAAAAAAAAAAGTTATGGGGAAAACTATGTAAAGAAGATTTTTTCAAAGATATAAAAGAAGTGGATAAAATAAACATGGATATGATTAAATATGGATATTTTGTTAAATATATAGCTAAACAATTATTTTATGTGAGTTATATAGAATGAAAGAATAAATGACATTATGTTTAATGGTAATGGATTGTAGCAATGATATTAAGTAAAATCAGATGGCATTGGGAAAAGGAAGGAGTTTAATATGGATGAAAATTTAGTATGACTGTAAAGGAAATTATGAATATGTACAAATAGATTTGTATATCTGTATATTTGTAAATGTGTAAATATTTGCAAATATGTAAATATTTTGTAAATAAGACCTCTTTTATATATAAATAAAGGACCCCTGCTCTTTTAGAATAGGGGTCATGGGATGTTTTACATCACCCTGAGCTAACCCCCCCCAACTCAAGGAGATGCGGCCTTGGTTTAACATCTCATCCAAAGGATGACATACTCAGGAGTGCAGCACCTTCCTTATACTGCACTGCAGCATCAGCAAAAACTGGAGAAAGAAGAAAGAACTCTATGCCAGCTGCAACAACCACAGTTAAAAAGTGTTGCTATGGTAAACCTATACATAACTGTACTGTCTTACTTCAGGTGTAATTTTTGCAGCAAATAACATAAGTAGAGCAGAGACTCAAATGGTACACTCATCTTCAGCTACCTCAAAATGGAATAATATAAAGCAACCCTTCTTGTGAAAGTAACCAATGCTTCAAGGAAAGAATCTCTTGCTCTCACAAAATTTTTCTTTCCAAATCTGAATACCAGATCCACATTACTATTGGAAAATGAACACTGAGGACATGTTGAATGCAAACAGTGAAGGCAAAGCCAAATAAACTACTTCTCTTCTTATGAAATGTCTTTCCATTCCACTGTAAATGTACTGGTCACAACAAGCCCATGATCCCGGTTTTGCAGCCATTGTTGTCACACAAGATATGCACATGGGACAACTTGGATAACTAGGACCACTATGTCCCTTCCCCAAAGATAGGCAAGCCTGTATGAACTACTTAGTTTTACTTTTCTTCCAGTGCCTGAGCGAGCAGCTGAAATCAAGTCATTAGAGTGTTAGTCAAGATTTCGTTCCTCTGTGCTACAGAGCTGGGGCAAAGTGTTTGAGATTCTTAGTTAAATCATTCCTGCATGCTACAGAGCTGGACAAAGAGTTTAGATTCTTAGTTAAATCATTCCTGTATGCTACAGAGCTGGGGCAAAGTGTTTTAGATTCTTAGTGAAATCATTCCTGTATGATACAGAGCTGGGGCAAAGTGTTTTAGATTCTTAAACACCTTCTTCTTCTTCTTTCGGCTGCTCCCGTTAGGGGTCGCCACAGCAGATCAACTGTTTCCATTTCTTCCTGTCCTCTGCATCTTGCTCTGTCACACCAACCACCTGCATGTCCTCTCTCACCACATCCATAAACCTTATCTTAGGCCTCCCTCTTTTCCTGTTACCTGACAGCTTCATCCTTAGCATCTTTTCCCCAATATACTCCGCATCCCTCCTCAGCACATGTCCAAACCAACGTAATCTTGCCTCTCTGGCTTTGTCTCCAATCCTTCCAACCTGGGCTGACCTTCTAATATACTTATTCCTAATCCTGTCCATCCTCATCACACCCAGTGCAAATCTTAACATCTTCAACTCTGCCACGTCAAGCTCTGACTCCTGCCTTTTTGTTAATGCCACTGTCACCAACCCATATAACATAGCTGGTCTCCCTACCCTCTTGTAGACCTTCCCTTTCACTCTTACTGGTACTCATCTGTCACAAATCACTCCTGACACTCTTCTCCACCCACTCCATCCTGCCTGTACTCTCTTCTTCACCTCTCTTCCACACTCACCATTACTCTGAACTGTTGATCCCAAGTACTTAAACTCATCCACCTTTGCCACCTTACTCCCTGCATCCTCAACATTCCTGTGTCCTCCCTCTCATTCACACACATATATTCTGTTTTAGTCCTGCTGACCTTAATTCCTCTTCTCTCTAGAGCATATCTCCACCTCTCCAGGGTCTCCTCCACCTGTTCATAGGTACATAGGTTCATACTAGGCTATCTGTCCTAGGGCATTTATAAACCTAGCTAGAGTGTGTTTGGCTTTCGCCACCCATTTTAAATTAATTTTGCTATGCCCTTTTTCGAGGTTAGTATACTGTGCCTCTGTCTAACAGTGACACAGAAGTGATACCCGGGGTAAACCTATGATCTCCCATCCACTCATCAAGATTCCTCTTGAAGAGAGTCAATGAGGGACTCTGCCTAACCTGGACTGGGATTTTATTCCAGAGTGAAGGAAGCCTCTGGGTTATGAATCTGTCCCTCCAGCATGTCCTATTTATTTCAGTGCTGAGGTTCAAGTCTCTCGAGCACGTAGCTCAATGGGATTTGGATTTTCTGAGGTGTGGCATGTCCATTAATTCCGGGTTGGACATGGCTTTATACATCAGGCACAGATCGCCTCTGAGCAGGCGGTATGCCACTGAGTAGAGCTGGAGTTTCTTTAACCGGGCAGCATATGGCATCTGTTTGAGCCCTTTGATCCTCTTGGTGAGGTACTTTTGGGGTCTTTCCAGTTGCTGCAGGTGTCTGGTAAGGTACATCCCAAAAGAGGCATTGTACTCAATTATGGGCCTGATGGGGGATGAGTAAAGAGGCACGATGACCTCCCCTGATCTAGATGTGAATCCCTTCATGATTAGGTGGGCTATATAAAATGTTTTTCTAACCACTTTGGCCACGTGGTTGTCAAATGAGAGATTGCTATCAACTTGGGTCCCCAGGTCCCTAATTACTTCTTCTGTACTTAATGGATTACCACCTATGTGGTAATTTGTGGGCACTTTGTTTTTGCCAAAGGGGATGACTATACACTTTTTGGCGTTTAGCTTGAGGCCATGGCTCTGGCACCAGTTATCTGTTTCTATGAGGCCCTTTTGGAGGATGCTTGTGTCAGCTGGAGAGTCAATTATGGCGCCCAGTTTGCAGTCATCTGTGAACTTGGTCAGCCACAGTCCTTCCGTGTTGGCCTGTACCTCCGAGAAATATATACCGAACAAGAGAGGTCCCAGGACTGAGCCTTGTGGGATGCCAGTTGTAACTGGTTTGGAGTCTGACATGGCTCCAGCAATTCAAACCATGTGGGTTATGTCCTTGAGCCAGTTTGCAACCCATCTAGTGACATAGGGGTTTATATTTAAGCTGGTGAGCTTATCTATAATGCCCAAGTGGGGTATTGTATCGAAGGCTTTTGCGAGGTCCAGGTAGGCTGTGTGGACCACCTTCCCCTCGTCAATGGCCTTGGTGACTGTTTCAAAGAAATTGACCAGGTTTAAGAGACAGGATCTGCCCTTAACAAAGCCGAATTGGGTAGGATCCAGTGTCTGTAGGTCCCCAATATCTTTATTTATGAGGTCCATGATGATCCTTTCCATAGCTTTGCAGATCAAGGTAGTCAGGCTTATGGGGCAATAGTTTCCAGAATCTGTTGAGACACCATCTTGTGGAGTGGGACCACTGTTGCTGTACGCCACTCTTTGGGTACATATCCTGTAGTAAGGCTGAGAATGAACGGTAGTTTTATGTTTGGGTTTAGCTCTTCTTGGAGTTCATGTAGGACGCAGCCCGGGACACCGTCTGGTCCCATTGATGCTGTGTTTTTCGCTTTGGAGAGGGTGGCTCTTACCTGAGCATTTGAGATGTCAGGGGGGCAGCACTCTGCTGGGATAGATATTTGCCCTTTTGGTGGGGGGGGGGGGAGAAGTTTGCGCTGAACCTGTCAGCTAGGATGTTGGCAATGTCTGTGGGTTCGTTGAATTTTTTGTCATTTTGGACTAATTCTGAGCATATCTGGGAATTCCCACCCAGGTTCCTAACATAACTAAAGAAAGTCTTGTGATTATCCTTAGTGTCCTGTGCAATTTTTCTCTCGAAGCTGGCCTTAGAAGATTTTTATGAGTGCCCGTAGTTTTTTGTTAATACTGATCAGAGATGCCTTCCCTTTTTGGGATTTTGCTCTATCATGTAGTAGCTTCCTCCTTCTATTGTATAGTTTGTTTATGGCTGGGGTCCACCAGACAGGACGTCTGCCTTTGGAGGATTGGGTCTTGGTTTTATTTGGGATTGCATGATCCATGCAGTCCTGAAGGTGTTCATAGAATGCGTTTATAAAGGATTCTGCGGTCTGGGCTGTATTTTCCACAGGCTCGGGGGCTTTGAAGGATTCCACCTCAGTTTTGAGGAGTGTGAAATTTGCTTTAGAGAAGTTTTTCACTGTGGTTTTCTGGGCAGGGGGTGGGGTCTGGATGTGAATATCCAGTGAGATTAGTTTATGGTCTGATCTTACCAGTGAGGGATACACTTCTGGTCTGGAGCATAGAGTCCCCATGTTGGTGATGATCAGGTCTAGTATGTTTTCCCCTCTTGTGGGAGTGGTAACAAGTTGTTCCATAGCATTTGAGTTTATAAATTCTAGGAACCTTTGGGCTAGTGTGTTGGAGCTAGAGTAATGCTCCCAGTCTATGTTTGGGCAGTTGAAGTCGCCCAATATAATGGTGTTTGGAGAGACCTTCATATTTTCCAGTGTTCTCAGGAAGGCCGAGTGGGGTTCCTGGGTTTGGGAGGGTGGTCTGTAGCAGGCTATAAACTGGAAGGCAGTTTTACCCACTGTTAGTTGCACATGGATAGTCTCTGATGCTTCGTGCTGTGCTACCAACCTGGAGGTGTGAGTATCTTTGACGAATATTGATACTCCCCCTCCTTTTGTGGTTTGGTCCAAGTTTTGGGGCAGAAACGCATGATATGAGGTATAACCTGGTAGTGCTGGGTGCTCTCGGGAGCCTTGAACCAGGTTTCTGTTACTGCACAGATATCGATGTTCTCCATGCTAAGGAGAGTTTCGAGTGCGTGCATCTTGAGGTTTAGACTTCTGGCGTTGAGTAGCATTACTCTTAGTTTCTTATCCCTTGTGATACCTATGGAGGTGGGTTTGTCTTTTGAGCCTTGCCTAAAAAAGGCACTATGGAGGTAGCAAGAGCCTTTGCCAATGTCCAAAAGCCCAGGGGTGACAGGTGCAAGCCGTCCCTAGCGAAGCATCGTGGCTTGTCGAGCATGTCATCCCAGGCTGACAGGCATTGGATCCCCTTTGAATTACACCAATACTTAAGCCAATTGTTGAAATTGATCATCTTGTCTTCATATTGTGGCATCATTCTTGGTGAGGGTAAGATGCTACTCAAGGTCAGGGTCATACCGGCCTGGGCTACATGCTCAGAAAGCTCCTCTATGTCTCTTTTCATGTAGTCCAGGGAGGTACGTCTCAGGTCATTCACACCAGCATGGACAATGACTGAGTCATATTTGTGCTTGCCTTGGAGTGACCTGAGTGCTTGTGTTATGTGGCAGATCCTAGCGCCCGACAGGCAACTCACCGTGACCTTCTCCTTGTTCAGCCTGGTGAGCGGGACGTCAGTGTGCCTGACGATAGAGTCACCTATTACAAGTGTATCAGGTATGTTGCTTAGCCTTAAGGGCTGTGACTGTTCGGCACACTGGCTTTGTGAGCTATGTGTTGCACGTGTTTTGTTTTGGGGTAGCGGTTGCTTGGGTGTCTGCTTTGGAGGTCTCTGCTGCTTAGGCAGATTTTTATTTAGAGCTTCCGAGTATGTTTTTGTGTGTTTATGTGTTTGGTTTGCTGTCATGGTAGGTCTATGTGAGACTGGAATTGTAGTGAGTGTGGTTTCCTTCTCCTCCTGACTGGTTACGCCAGTACTGAGTTGAGAGAGCTTAGCCTCCAGTTTGGCTATATGGTTGCATCTCTCACATGGGAGGAGGAGAGGGTTGTCTGTGTACATGAGGCAGTTGTAGCATTGCCTCAAGATTCCCAGATTCACCAGCTGGACCGGAGAGGAGATTGACAACTGACCTTTGGACATGCTAGAATAGTATTGGGAATTCCTTTATAATTGAAAAAAAGGGCCAGTGGGGAACAAGATACTCAAGGGGAGTTTGTGAGGGTGTAGTGCTTTTAATTTTTTAGTGCTGACTTATATAATTGCTTTAGTGAGCAAGTGCCAGGTAACTTAAATGCAATGTGTTACAGGTAGCTTAAATGCAAAAACAACAAACAGTAACTTTCTTTCAATTGAAACAAGGAAATAAGTACAGTAAGCAATGCAGATATCACTATTTTTATTTTTTTATTTATTTATTTATCATTTGTTGACTGGGAAAGTCCAACTAGGTTCCACAGAGCCTGTTTTCAGCGGAGGCCCGGGGAGAAATGCTCCAGATGCATGTCTTTGGAATGTGGGAGGAAACCGGAGTACCCGGAGGAAACCCACGCGAACACAGGGAGAACATGCAAACTCCACACAGAAGGCACCCCAGCCGAGAATCAAACCAGAGAACCTCTTGCTGTGAGGCGACAACGTTAACCGCTGCACCACTGTGCCGCCCACAGAAGCGCTGAAAAGCCGCGTTTTAGGTGGAATTAGCGTTTCAGGGAAATAACAAGCAAACAAACAACAAACATACAAACAAAGCTAGATTCAGCAGGCCTGGATCTAGTCTATGCTACAGCAAACAAGGTGTACCAATTTCAGTTCCCTACTCTCATGTTCCCTACTCTCACTAGTGATCATAATGTCATCTGCAAACATCATAGTCCACAGGGACTCCTGTCTGATCTCATCTGTGAACCTGTCCATCACCATTGCAAATAAGAAAGGGCTCAAAGCTGATCCTTGATGTAATCCCACCTCCACCTTAAACGCATCTGTCACTCCCACAGCAGACCTCACCGCTGTCACACTACCCTCGTACATATCCCGTACCACACTTACATACTTCTCTGACACTCCCGACTTCCTCATACAATACCACAACTCCTCTCTAGGCACCCTGTCATATGCTTTCTTTCTAGATTCTTAAACACCAGAGCATAATAAACTAGTTCCAGGATGGGCATCCTCATGCAATTAAATCATACTGTCTCTTAGCTGCCATACTACAGCAAAGACGGACATGAATGTCTGCCAACAGATAGATTACAGACTCATGTAATTGAGTATGCTTGCAACCTTCAGAAATTCTGGAATTCAGGATTTAATTGTACTTTTACAAAGAGTTAGTAAACTGTCAAATTAATTTAATTCATACTTATTATCCCAAAGCAACTAATTTTGTGTACATTTGGCTCAGCTTGTTTAATTTCATCTATGGCTACAATCCATTCCATTGATTTATTTTACTAGCTATGCTATTTTTTCTATTCAAGTTAACAGTCTGATGATGTCCAGAGATCATTGTTTTGTTGTGTGCAAGGAAATTTACATGGGGAGGTATATGAAGCAACTGTCTATATGTTGGCAACTCCTGAATGTTCTTATGAATGGAGTAAATTGTTACAGCATTTTGTTAGGACAGGATAGAATATTTTGTTTAGAGTTAGAAGTGCTGAGGCTCCGGAAGAGAGAGTGATGTGTGATTACCAACTAGACTGTTGGGAGAAAATCAGTGCTGTGGACCATCTTGATTTTGGATTATGATTAGAATATGATGTTATTTTGGATGGATTAAATTGAACTTGTTTCCTTTCCTTTTTATGGTGTAGTGTGAGAGTCTGATAATCTAGGGATGTTATTGTCTCCCTTTACTAAGCCCTGATTAGGTCAGTCATTTAAAATAATGCCCCCTTTTGTATGTATCTGTCCAGACTCATGCAACAACTGGAACGCCCAGAGATACCTACTAAAAGGATAGGTCTAAACCACATGTGCTACATGGACTGACTCAAAGCCCTGTCACTATACTCAGTATCCTACAGACTGGTAAGAGGTGACCTGTGTCTGGCATACAGAGACATCCTCTGACCCATTACTGTTGGAATTACTGCACATTAGTAAGTCAAATAGCATCAGAAATACTCAGTCTGGGGATCTAAACCTCTTATTCAACATCAACAGAATAGTTGGAAGGATATGAGGATGATACAAATGTTCTGTAACAGACTCCCCATCCAGATAAAAAAGAAAAAAGTTAATCTCTGCCCATATTTAAGCACAACTTAGATTTATGGATGAGAAACAGAAAACCTACTCCTGGACTGCCCCCTGTACTACTGTTGGACAGAAGCAGCTCCTAAATGCTTTATCAGATTCATGGATCCCCTCAAATTATCTATGTATAATCCCATATATATATATATATATATATATATATATATATATATATATATATATATATATATATTTATCAACCATGGGATGAGTAAGGCCAAGCTATAACCAAGTGGCATAGGTTATTGTAAGCAGCTAGCACTGTACTTACATATGAAACTATGAATGAATCCATATGCCATTGATAAGGCCTGAACATTGATATAGGGTGACTGCCATTAGGTGGCACCCTGTTGAAATAACTCTGACTCAGTTAAGTTGATGTTTTACATTTGCTGACGCTATTACTTCATAGGTTCATGGGTGTGTACTGGGCTAAAAACCACTGGTGCCTTTTTAAGCATAGCCATGTATCCCAAATCTCTGGGAAGTTCTGGCACCCTTAAGCAGGAGCTTGGGAGATGAAACATTTACAAACAGGGGCCTGAGAGATAAACCAATTACAGGCTGCCTGTGTTCATTAGGGACATAGGTGCCAAGCCAGGGATGAATTTCCTGTACCCTATCCAGTTGTCCAAGTTGCCCTTGAACTGGGTTAAGGAGGAACTATGCTTCACATGGATAGGGGGCCTGTAACAGAAAATGAGTTGTCTCTGGAATACATACCGGTCTCTCCAGAAGGTCCTGTTTGTATCACAGGCAAACTTTAAGTCTTTGTTTGTTTTGCAGATATGCAGGAGGTCCATGAGGGTGGAGTCCAACAATGTCTTGTATGCCTGGCATAGATCTCCCTTCAACAGCCCATAGGAGACAGAATACAAGGATAGGTCTTTGAGACAGTTTGTATACATGTTACTTTAGTGATTAGTCCAATCAGAAGCCCGATTGCAGTTAATAATCCACCTTATCTATGTAAATTTGGTTGCTGTTCACTTTTTCTTGAATCATGTAACATGAAAGAAGAAAACAGGTGTATGCTTTTTTCTCAGAAGTGAGTGTGGACAAATGCCGGAAATGTTAATGTTTGGAACATCAGCGTTTCTGGGTGTGAAGTTTCCTGGTGTGCATTTAAGTGGAGCTGTTAACTCATACTGAAGCTTTTAGATGCACTGAAAGTTTTGGCATTAGAGTATGTATGTGAGTGTTTGCAGGTTAGGGTTAGAGTAAGGTCGAAGTAAGGGGATAGATTTAGTGTGGTGCAAGTTTAATGTCTAGGTAGAGTGTCCAAGTGTCTTGTGTAGTGGTACTTTAAGGAAAGGGTTTTCATAATGTACTAAGTATAGTTAGGATTAGAGGCAGAAGAAGGGTTAGGGTTAGCATACATGAGTAAAATGAGATGGGGGCTAACACTCACCTCGCTACTAACCCCAACCTTATACAGTATACTATGCAAAACCCTTTCCCTAGCAGTACCACTATTCAGACCAAGTATGTCTGTAAGTGTTGGGTGGAAAGTGTTTACATTTATTTTTGAATCATTGCAGGCTTATGATTTTTTTTTAATATCCATTAATGATGATGTTTATATTTCAGTTGTGTATTGTTCAATGTTTATAAAGATCTATGTTACTGATAGTTTGGGAAGTGCTTAGTTTTAAGTACACAAAGAGAAAATGAGACTTGAAATGAGAGAAATTCATTCTAGGGTCCTTTCAAATTACTTTAAAGACATTCTGGTGAATCAGACCATGAAAAAAAAAAAAGACAGTCCCCCACCCCCCAGAAACCAATACATTGTTAATAACTCTTAAAACTGTCTATTTTGTCTAAATTAGATAACAACAAACATGCTGGTACTTCAGCAAGAAGATGATGGAATTCACTACTCTCTCAATCCTTTCAGACATTTGGATCCAGATAAAGGACAGTATGGGAAAGTAATTTTCTTCACAAGTATAGTAATTTTCAGATTTTGAACAATTGTAAGGATCTGCAGTCTTTCATTTCTCCACCGCTTAAAATATGCTAGAGCATCAGGTAAACTCTAGACTCATGAAAGTAGCTTACATTCACCAGCATGGCAATCTGTCATTTTCTGGGCCTTTTTGCTATATCAAGACAACAAAGGTTAGGAAAATGCTTTTCACCCATAGTATCTCGTATTCAGTGATTATGTTGAGCTGGTACATGCTGTCCATGTTAAAGGATTTATAGCAAATATCCTGCTGAAAAACATCTGTACCAGCTCCCATTTCATGTTTACTGCAGTCTGTTGTCAGAAGCTTCTAAATTATAGTGCTATTCATGTGTCATTTTGTTGTTACCTTGCTATAGATTTTGATTGTTTATTATAAGTTCTAAAATGTTTAAAGTGTTGGACATCTCTGTTAGAGTTTAACACCTTTGGTTTTGGTTTGGGATTACCCAATTTGAAGGGATATTTTAGAGCTACATAGTTAAGGTTCCTATACATAGCACAAGTAGAAAACTATAATTCAAAGTGGAAAGGGGTGATGATGAAACATGGTGGAAGTTCAATAAACAAAGGCAGGCTGGGATTCTGGATGCAAGCCTTTAAGGAGAATAACAATAATCATACAGAATATTATATCTATAAAGTAGCAGAAAGTATCCCAAGAAATAAGACAAAACGGGAATGGAGAAAGGAGATTCTGCCAATAGGGATGATTGCAATTAGGGATATAGACAAAAGGCAAGGGGGGGCTGGAATTTATTGGGGAAAACTGGCAAAGGAATCAAGGTACTTGAAGGAGCAAATAACTACAGAGGGAAAGATGATAGAATGGGAAGACACCAAGAATTTATTTGGACCACAGGTTAGTGATTGCCTTCCTTATCAAGGATTGATATCAGAGTTTAGGCAAAGAGAAAGAAATAGGGGGGACTTAAACAAAAGACCAGCACTGTTAGAGTTTTTAGTAGAATCTAGAACAGAAGATGCCATTAAAACATGAATAATTAGTAGTGCGTATAAATATTGTATAATAACTATAAGACTCAATCAGAGAAGGTTAGAAAGAATTGAGAAGTGAGACTTGATAAGCAATTCACAAAGAAACAATGGGAGGATATATGTATGTATCCCAAATATGCAACAAAATCTAGAAGATTTAGGATTTTTGCTTGGAAATGTTTACATAGATATTTTTATACCCCAAACAGACTCCAGAGAATTTTTCCTTAGGTCGACAGCAAATGTTGGAGGTGTGCTGGTGAAGAAAGAGGTAATTGGGAACATATTTTCTGGGAGTGAGGTGAGTTGCCAGACTTTTAAGGATTCCCTGCAAGCTGCACTGTCAGAGATCCTGGGTGGGCAGACTGGTGTGACAAGGGAGATGATTTTCTGAGCTTTGATACAGAATCGGAATTTCCTACACATGACAAAGCCTTGCTGTGTCTAATTATGGTGGCTACCAAAAAAGCAATTACTAGAAAATGGAAATCAAAACCTAAACCGACTATACCAGAAGTAGTGAATATAGTAACAGAGATAAAACAACTGAAATTAAGATCTTTAGAAAAGGGTAGGAGCAAATTACATAGTAAAAAAAGGGAATTGTGAGAACAATACATACAGTGGAGGAATGAGGTTTAAAAGAAGGCAGGTCTTAAATGAACTATGTAAGTCTGACTGAAAATGATTGGGTAGATTACAAGTGATGTATAATGCATATGGTTGTGATGTAAAATGCTTGCAACTAGGATTGTGTCAGTGTGGTTTATTTTCATTTATATGAAATATAAATACATGATTGCTTATGTCATAAGTGATGGTTTAATAAAGATGTTTCTTGTTTAAAAAAGGGCAGGAATTGAATAATGTATGTAATGTTGCTCAGGTTATATGATGTGTAGCAATATATGTGAAGTATAATGTTTGTAAACGTGGGCTTGTTAATACAGATTTTAATACAGATTGATTACCTTTATATAAAGGTAAATTTGCCTATGTCACAAGTGATAATTCAGTAAACATGTTTATAAAAAAACACCCTCAGTTTCAGCTTTAATAATGTGCTTGTAACAACTAAAAATAATAAATAACCAAGTGCCAGTGGTGTAGAAGAGCAGTACATATGAAGCCATGTAAATGCATCTTAAACAAATATGAAGAAAGAACAAATAAAATAAGACCATTGGTCTGAGTTTTTCCAAGACGGTGCAATGAATCTCTGTCCTAGTATGTGGAGTAGTTAAGAAAATTAGCAAACACTCTAACCATTGAGAGACACTGCAGCAAACATATGTACCTCTTGGCTTAACCAGCCATTTACAAGTATTTTTACTTTATTATAACCATATGCTGATTTTATATATATATATATATATATATGTATATATATATATATATATATATATATGTGTGTGTGTGTATTCACTTCATAACACTGAAAATGAGAAAACGTCATAATATAGAAGACCAAAACACTGAAAACTCAAAACACTGAAAACACACATCATACATATACTGAGTTTAAACAACATAAATCATAGCACTTTCCACTTAGTGTAGTGAAGTGCAGTCTTGGAGTTGATATATATAAGTAGCAGGGGGTGTGGGGGGCACAGCCCCCCCATGGGGGGGGTGCAGGGGGGCTTGGCCCCCTGCTTAAACCTGGTGGAAAGTGCTATGATTTATGTTGTTTAAACTCAGTATATGTATGATATGTGTTTTCAGTGTTTTGAGTTTCAGTGTTTTGAGTTTTCAAGATTTTGAAGTTTCAGTGTTTTGATTTCAGTGTTTTGAGTTTCAGTGTTTTGAGCTTTCAGTGTTATGAAGTGAATCTATATATATATATATATATATATATATATATATATATATATATATATATAATTTCCTAACTTTTCCATTTATATTGTATTCTTTCATTATTACCTGTAAGATTTCACGTCCAATTGTATCAAATGCCTTATTTATTTATTTAACATTTGTTTACCGGGAAAGTCCGACTTGGAACAAAGCCAATTTTCAGCGGAGGCCCAGGGAGAAATGCTCCAGATGCATATCTTTGTAACTTGGGAAGAAGCCAGAGTACCTGGAGGAAAACCACACGAATGCAGGGTGGACATACAGACTCTGCACAGAAGGCACAAACCTCTTGCTGTGAGGTGACAACACTACTGCTGCACCACTACGCTGTCCGTTATTAATGTCTCCTATCATGATTTTTGCTTCTTTTTCTAGTCATCCTATCATCCACAATTTCTCTAAGTATGAGTAATAATTTTTGACAACCCTTCTCCTTTGTACTATATATATACAGTTTTCCATAATATTTTCCATTTTTGTTTCAAATCTCTTTTGTATTATTTTGTATTATTTTCATGAAGATCTGATTATCATCATTATTGAATACTGTCTTCAGTTTTTAAATAGCCTTCTATCTTTCATCTTCCATATGAATTTAAGTATTATTTATACATAAAACCTTCACTTAACCATTCATTCAAAATCTTTAAAAATGTGTTTTTTTGCCAATCCCTTAATTTTTTAAATAAATTACCATATTCCATCTGGTCCTGCAGCCAAATCTATATTTACTTGTTCTAATATTTTATCTAGCTAATTTAAAGAAATCTCCTTTTACAACTCTTTATTCTCTTCTTCTGTTAACATTTTTTTACTTTCCATGTTTTTTCACTACCTTTATTTTTCTTTAAACATTCTTTATACATATTGTACTATACTAATCCATAATCTTTTTCTGCGTTCTTTCTATTTCTTCCTTTACATTTTTTATTTCTCTCATTATAATACCATCTTCCATTACTAACTTGCTTAAGTAACTTGATACTTCTTTTTCCTTGTAAAAAAATTATTTGCGTATATAACAATTCTTGCATTTTTTTCTTGATTTCCTTCATATAATTATTTTTCTTTGTCAAAATACCTTCTGTCATTATGTTCTAAATCTTCCAGTGCATCGTTATATGTTCTTTTATATTTTTCTTTCTCTAATTTTCTCACATCATATTGCCTTTGTAAAAAAACATTTTTTTGACATTTTCTTTAACTGTCATCCACCATTAAGACCAATTTTTATAAAATGTTCCCATAGTAATATATTTCCTTAACCATATTACTAATCTCTTTCCTTCTTCATTCCATCCTTTTTATTCCTTTGCTTATTTTTATATATTCATTTTTTTGTATCTCTAGCCATATTGCAAGAAGATCAGAAATTCCTGTTTCAGCTACCTCTTCTCCTATAACTAAACCTTATGATACTATAAAATAATCTGTTTCAGTTCTATGCATACCTCTATTGTGTAAGTCCATGAATTTTTGTCCCAAAGTTTTAACTTCCCACATCTTATAACTTCTAACATTTTTCTTGTATTATTTCCCATTTTTACTCTTGTCTTTTAAATCACAGTTAAAGTCTCCTGTTATTAAAATATTCATATCTATCCCTACATAGTCTAAAATCTGATGAAATAAGATTTCTCTTTCTTTACAACTAGTATAAGCATATAATGTTACAGTTATATGTACTTGTTCTTTATATTTTAAATTTACAATGGTTAATCTTCCCATTTTTGCTAAAGTTACATCTATTATAATTACTGTATTTCTACAGAATACAGCTATTCCAGAAGATCTCTCATACCAAATTTCAGATTATCTTTACCATCATAGTTTCTCTGTAATCTTTCTTCATTTGTTAAAATGTTGTGCCTTCTAATATAATTACATCTACATTGCATGTATTACACCTCTCCAAAATCTATAGTCTTCTTACTATATTCTTAGTATTATTCACATTTACATAAAACACTCTAAAATGTTCATTTTTCCTTAGGTTGCTGGTTTCATAAATTTATAGTTAATTACTAGGCTAGCATTCTTAATAGGGCATTCTATGCCTAGCCAATTTTCCTTCCAAAGATGAGAATCAAACACTGTATCTTGTGTCTGTGAGTCAAACACTTTAACCATTATACCAACTCCAACCAGTATGTATTCTTTTTCATTCATTTCATTTTTTTGTAAGTATCCCTTTAAATTAAAATTTTCTTTTTCCTGTCTTTTACCCTTTTACCAATAGAATTCTTTTTTCTTTTACTTCCTCCCAATTTATCTCTTCTTCTTCACTTATTTCAGAACGTTCTTATGTGTCTTCTTTATTTTTTCTCATCTAATTTTTCTTCTATTTTTACTACTACTATAATTTATCTTTGTTCATTTTCTTCTCTTTCTTTTTCCTTACTGTTATTTTAATTTTTGCAGTCCACCCATAAATGTTCGATTGTGTTACATTTATAACATTTCAATTCACATTTTTTGCACTATGTCCCATTTCCCCACAAATGTAACATTTTAGTTTGTCACAGTTACTTATCAAATGGCCTTCTTTTCCACAAAAAACATGTTTTGAGCTGACCCCAGTATTTTACAGTACCCCTAGTCCCCTCCACAATTATCATACTTGGTATGTGTATAATATTTTTTTCTCTGTGTCTTTTTTTTTAACAATATTACAATCCCAGGCACCAGTCCATAAACCCCTTATGTCATAAACTTTTGCAATGTCTAGTACTTCTTTAGCTAAAGTTTTCAAATGTCCTTATAAAGCCTTTTTACCTCTGTTTAAAGTTGTATATACATTTTCTTTTGTGTTTCCATGTTAAATGCTTTTATTACATAAAGATTCATTGGGTTAAAGTCATTATTTTTTCATATTCTTCAAGAAAATGTTCCATTGAAAAAACAATCTCAAATGTAATGTCACAAAATGTATATTTGTTAATAAGAATAAATGTTCTTACCTCATCTGCTTTTACACCCAAAGGAGCTATTAAATTGTCCCACACTTCATATCTGTCCATTTCTTTGTTTTCCTTTCTTTGCGTCATCACCTTTTCATTTTCTTCTTCCTTCTTTTTTACTACTACATTTCTGCCTTCTTTTACTTTCTCTGCATATGCTTTCTTTTCCATTTCACCACTTTTCTTCAGGATTGTCTCCGTATTATCCTTTTCTACTTTCTCCATAATGTTCCCCCAGGAAATATCTACGTCATTTTCTGGCTCACTGTGCATCACCATTTCTTTAAGTAAATCATTCCACAACCATTCTGACTGGGGAGTAGTAATTATATACCCATCATTTGCTGACTTATCTCCAGCAAACACATTTCTTTAAAACATCTCAGAATCCTGCACACATTCTCTGGTCTCAATATTTGCTTTCTCCTCCATTTCTCACCTCTTCATCGTCTCCTTCTGTTTCTATCTGTCACCCTGATTCTCCAGGCCATCTGTGCACCTGGAATGGAAATAGGAAGTGCTTCTGCAAAATAGGCCCCACTCATAATGATGTGTAGGGGGGTTATTGATATATACATAACATATTATTTACAGATTTACATTATTTACATCTGTTTGCAAATCTTCATACATTATAAACTTCATTTTAAGCATTCCCTCCCCACTGTTTTATCCACAACGAAAACAGTATTTTCTCCAAAATCTTTGTCAAAGTCCATTTTCCATTGTATTTAATTTCATTTAATCTCTCATCCCAAGTAGTCCATGAAACATAAAATATTAGTCTTTCCATTTTCTTCACTTCTTCCTGTTTTCATGCCCCATAATAACCAAATTCTATTATGCCCATATTTATTTGCTCAAATTTAAAAAATAAAGTTTCACCCTATTATGTTTACATGTTTCTTTCCACAAATTAACTCTTTCACATTTCAAAAACACATGCTCAGTAGTCTTAAACTCTTCACATTTATTACATATTCTATCTTCCTTTTTTGTATGGCATATTTGCCTTAACTGGCAATTTTCTAATAGACAATCTTCATAAAAATACATTCTTTATTCTTTTTATAGTTAGAATATCTCATCATTGTGGCTTTTCTCTTATCTATTTCTAAATCTTTCCATGGATAAATGCAATAAAATGCTTTCATAATATTTAAGTACCATTTCTTTCTATTTTTCTCACATATATTCTTTTTTTATTTTCCATAACACAGTTTTGTTTTGATACTCTTTCATTTCTTCATTCACAATGCCTTTACTTATTTTTTTAAGTTGTTTGTATTTATAATATAGCATCATTTCTATCAAGTTTTTATTTTCCTTCATAATTCCTTTTAATACCTTATATAAAATTAAAGTTGCTGCATGTACTGGAATCCATCTCTTGACTGGATTCAGTCTAGGGGCCAATATAAAAGAAAATATAATCGCCATTTGTTTCTTTTCATACTTAGTAGGAACCATATAGATGTTAGCAACATAAGCAATTTTTCCTGTTACATGGTGTTCAATAAGTGTGTGTTTTTCTGTATGAAAATCTACATGATTTCCAAAAATTAGTCATATCCTTTACTTATGAGTACAGTATCCAATTGTTGTAGTCTGTATTCATTCCTTCCAAATATTATTCCCAATATATCTATATATTTTTCATTGAACTCAATACCTCCTGTCATACTGTCAAGACCAGATCCTTTGTTTTTCTCTTTATTTGTACTTAAACCAATTTTTTTTAATTTATACTTAATTTTTCAATTACCTTTTCCATCCATACTTTATTTTTAACAATTAATACAATATTATCCACATAATTATACATTGATGGCAATTGTACTTCCTTCATCATTTTGTGTCCACCGCTACTTGATATTTTTTTTAATTTCTTTCACTATTACATTCATAAGTAATGAGAAAATTATACTAGTAGCTGGGCAGCCCTGTTTTATTCCACATTCTATTTTTATTTCTTCCCCAATCCAGCCATGTTCATTTAGTTTCACATAGTTCCTTTCATAAACAGATTTTATTACTTGTAATATTTTTTTTGCTTATATTATATGCCTGCAAAATTCTCCATAATGATTTATACTGAATATTATCATAGGCTTTACTTATATCTCCTATCATAATCTTCAGTTGTGCATTTTTATTTATATCATCAACTATTTCTCTTATTATCCATAATAACTCCTGACTTCCTTTTTCTCCAAATAAATTTTGGTCACATATTGTATCCATTTTTTAGCCTTTTTGTTATTATTATCATAAAGATTTTATAATCCATATTATTTAATGTTATAGGTCTCCATTTTTTATCTCCTCTTTATTTCATTTTTTCAATATAAATTTTATAATGTCTGTACATCTCTCTTTCTCTTTAATTCCAGTTTCTAACCATTCATTCATAACTTCTATAAAAATGATTTTTGCATTTCTTTATACATACCATATTAATTTCCATCCAATCCTGTTTCAAAATTCATGTTAATATCTTTTAGAATTTCATTCAGTTATTTCAGTTATTTTTTGTTCTAAATAGTCATTATCTTCATTATTTATTTTTTCACCTTTATAAATTTGTTCTGTTTTTTTCTCTTTTAACAAATAATTCCAACACATATTATTTAATTATTTTGTATATTCCTTCTTGCTGTCTTATTTGCTTACCTTCCTTATTTTTTAATTCTCTTATTATTTTTCCTTCTTTTATCATTTTAATCAAATACGGTGCTACCTCTTATTTCACTCCTTGTAAACAATATTTTTGTTTATATAACAAGTTGTTAATTTTAATTTGATTCATTTTACATATTTCTCTTTCTTTTTCATAAAAGGAAATTTTCTTCTGTACTGTGCTTCTAAATGTTTCTCAACTTAGTATCTTATATCTCTGTTTTTCTTTCTTATTTTCTTCCTTATACATTCTAAAACTTTTTTTTTATATTTCCCTTTAAAATTAAGCCACCACAGTCAAATTCTCATAAAATTCTTTCATATTCATATTTTCCATAATTCAATAAGTTCTTTTTTCTCTTCTAAATCGAATTCCTTTTTATTAATTATCTTTATTCCTTTTCCTATTCTTATATATTCTCCATTTCCTGTAATTTAACCATACATCCACATGATCTGGAAATCCAGATATTAAAAAATAATCCCTTTCTGTCCTAATTTCATTCTTTTTGTAGGTCCAGTGGTTATTCTCCCATACACTTAACTTTCTACTTTTCATAATTTCTTTAACCATTTTAACATCACATTTGCTCTTATTTTTTATTAAATTGCAATTAAAATCACCCACCACCATAATATCCATATTTACACAAACATATTCAAGAATATTTTTAAACATTCTTTCTCTCTCTTTTTTGTTACATATGCATATAAAGCTATAATTCTGTACACATATTTTCCATATTAAGTCTATTACCATAATTCGTCCTAGTTCTACTATAGTTACATCTAATATTTTAATGATTTCTTGACATAATATATATATGCTTGAGAATGTTTCTTTTCCCATGTTCCAAACTACTGCACCATTCCAAAGTTTTTCAGTTTGTGTTTTTTCTTCCTATGTTAATAATCTGATATATTCTAAAACAATAATATGTGCATCTACTGCACCAAACCATTGTAATATACCTAATCTCCTCTTAATATGTGTCATACTGTTCACATTAAAGCTAATATTTTCAGCTTTTAAGAACAGTTAGTAGAATAAAACGTTTACCCCTTTCCTTTTTATTTTCTCTAAGCATTATATTTTTGAATTTTTTTTCCTTTCTTTAACTCTTTTCCCTATCAAATTATTTTTATTTCTTACTGTGCGCCAGTCAGCTTCATTCTCACTTGTCTCCTTTATTTCTTTTTCCTTGTTACTTTCTTTAACTTCATGCGTAAGCTCTTTATCAGTCACATCTTTTTGTACATTTTCTTGTATAACACATTTTTCTGTCTCTTTCTCCTGCATAACTTAATTTTCATTTTATTGCACATTCCTTTAACATTCTAGCCATGATTGACCAGAATTGCCACATTTTGTGCACTTTAAATCACATTTTTTTGAATTATGCCCTGTTTTACCAACATCTTTTTATCACATTCATTGATTAAATGATCATTTTTCCCAAAACCAGCAAGTCTTTGGTTGACCCCTGTATTTCACAAAATCTCTATTACCATGACCATTAATAATACTAGGTGCGTGCATAACATTATCATTTTTCATTTTCAGTATTACTCCACATTCCCATCCCAAGTCCACAGTTCTCTTTCATCATATGTTTTACAGTGTCTATTACTTCTTTACAAATACTTAACAAATGTTCTTTCAGTTCTTTTACTTCATCTTCAGTTATAAAATTGATCATTATTCTTTTTTTGCTTGTCTGGAAAAACCTTGCACCAGATATTCTGACCATGGATAAATATTTTTTTTTTGTTCATATGCACACAAAAAAATTTCCAGTCTCAAATATCAAGTCACAAATTGTCTCTTTATTAATTAAAGTAAATGCTCTTACCCATTTTGCTTTGACACCCAGAAGTGCTATGACAGTGCCCCAAACCTCACACCTGTCCAAAGTTTCTTCTTTTGTACTGCTCACATGTACTGTACACTTTTGTGTTTCTTTTATTTCTTCTTTCTTCTTTTTTCTTTTCTTCTTCTCCAACAGTTTGTGCTTAAGTGTTTGTCTCTGGCATAGTCTCTTCTTCTTTACCTTCTTTTATTTTGTCCATGATGTTGCTCCATGAAATTGCTGCTCCACTTTCTGTCTCACTTTGGTTTACCATTTCTTCCAACTAATCATCCCGCAACCCCCAGATTGGAAGGTTGTAATTATGCATTTTTCAGAGGTAACTGTCTCTCCTTCAAACAATCACCTCTGAAAGTTTTCCTCTGAATCCATCTCAGCTACAGCTACAATCTCCTTTTACACCATTGTCACTGTTTTTCTGCACCCACATCATCAGTAAAAAAACTTCTGGTATCGATTCTACCATTTCAGCTACAATTTCAACAACTTTCACTCCATTTTTAACAAAAGCTGTATCAGGCATGTTTTCTCTCTGTTCTTCCTGGTTGCCTCCGCACCTGGACAGGAAAACAAGAAGTCAGGATGTGTAACACACAAAGGCTTCCCCTGACTACCAAGAGTAGGGTAAGTTCCCTTATGCCTGGCCAGATTGCCCTAGTAGTATAAATACCACCTTGGGCCTCCACAGAAAAGAGGCTACTAGCCTAGTGGGACTAACCCAGTACACAAATGGTAAATAAATAAATTAAATAAACAGTAAAAAGCATGCCATTGATATGTGCCCTATTTTGTGGCTATGTCTAATTTATTCTGAAAAACATAAACTAGAAAAGGCATAGGAAACGTCTGAATGCACCCTCATGCAGCCATGCTTTCTGCAGATATTCCTAATCATGTGTGCTTGAGGTAAAGGGCAACCTGGAAAGTAAGATATGTTTTGTTCCAAATGTTACCAATATCTTTAGTGGCATGAACACTTGGGTTGAAAAGTTAAAGGATTTTTTGAAGATTAAATAATTTTTGAATGAACATCTGAAACTACTAAAAGTGTTGAGCGTGGTGGCTGATTTTTCATGTCTGAAATGCAGAAGGGCATGCCAGTGCCTCAGAGAAAGAAAAATATTGGCAGAATACGTACATTAAATACTAACTTTGATTGCATAATATTTTGTCTACATTTGAAGTATTCTTTAAGCAATGTCTTGCATTATCATATCAGTGCTCCAGTACATCAGGTTTTGCTTTGTCATAAATAATGGATTTGATGTTGTCAATTTTCATTCAGTCCTCAATTGATGGGTTCATATTCAATTAGTCGGATCTGAGTTGACTTAGCCATTGGTAAAGCCCGTGGCAACCAGGAACTCTTGAGCTTCTTCCTTACCCATCATGCACCAACCCCAATTACCTCAGATCTTGTTTGCCGCTCCAGCAAAAAGACTCTCGAGTTTTGTAGAGATAAGTGATAATTGTATTCTTTATACAGTTTATTTCCTTACTGCTGATTATCTTTCTATTCAGAAGCCTTACCCTACTTTCCATTTTCATCCATGTACTAATACCTTATTATGTTTCTTCCCTAGTTTGTACTTGTGTACTGTCCTGATACTATTGCTAGTATCTCTTCCTTTACCTTGGTAGTTCTTCATTACCATAGTTGGTATTTTCCCCTTTTTTCCTTCGGCCTTCCAAAAAAAATCTTTTTCTTTCTTCTGTTTTAGACAGTTTTCAAAAGTTTTAAACATGTCGGAAAAGCCAGCAGGGTTTAAAAAATGCATAAAGTGTGGGCATAAATTGCCTTTCTCAGATGCCCACACTTTATGCGTGTATTGTTTGGGCCCTCTTCATTTGCGTGAAGACTGCTCTATATGCGATAGTTTCAGTCTATGACCTTTAATGTAAATAAAAAATAAGCTCATATTGAAAGGCCTTCTTCCCTGCTCTTTTTGAGAAGCTATTTTCTGAAGGTTGATCTTCAAAGGTTAAGTCAAAGAAATCCTCTACTCTGAGGCCTTCCTCTTCATCTTCTACCTCAGATTCCTCGAGAGAAAGATCAGCAAAAGATATGGTCTCAACCCAGGAGCAAAAGAAGTCAAAACTTATAGATCCCACTCAGCTATGGATCTGAAAGCCTCAAAATCATCTGGTCCAACTGTTTCAGATCCGACTGTTTCCAAACAGGATCGAGCAAGTTCTAAGTTGTCTGGTCCTATGCTATTGGATCCAATATCACCTAAACTGGCATTTAAACCCTTACCTAGAGTAAGGTACTCTCCCTCCCTGGAACCTGTTCCAGATAAGTTCCTTTACCTTTTTGGAGTGCCCCAGATCTCCATTTACATTTTTTGCTCATTCTTTCAGGAGCCTAACCAGAGAAGACATGGAGACATTGGTGAAAAACATCCTCTTAGTGCAGGGGCAGATTGGAGTTTCCTCAGCTCCTACCCCTCCAGGTCAGGAAGTCTGAATGTTTTCAACTTCCCCTTTACAGGTTCCTCCTGTGACTACCACTGGAGTGTCAGAGTCCCTGGGTCTGAGGTGACCAGATCCGTCAGTTTCAGATCCGAGGATATTCTTTTCCTCTGATGTGAAGTCATCCCTGAGAGCTCTCGGAGCTGTAATCTGCCTGTTGGATCCAAGGTATTGTATTTGACTCTGAGATTTTCCATGCCATCTCTGCACCTTGGAGCCTCAGCACTGGACAGCTCAACTCCAGCTTTCACCTTGAATGTCTTGCCCTTGGAGCAGGAGGGGGCTATGATCAAGAATTGTGTCTTCTCTGGTCCGATGTCCTCTTCTTCTTTGGTCTGCTCAGCCTTTGAGGCTGTGGAGAGGGTCTCTTCTGCTCCAGCAGTACTGTCAAAACCTTCCCCCTTGGATCTGAAGTCTTCCATGATGACCCAGCACTTAGAGCCTCACCATCTCATTCCACTGGCACAGCTAGTACAAATGCCCCAGGCTGCTACTCAGGGAATTGTAATTTCCTTTTCAGATACCTCCCCAGAGCATCCCATTGAGGAGCTCAACAGAAAGAGGACGTGCAACAGGAAACACATTGATTCCCTGGAGGACTCCATGACAGAGCATACAGATTTTGATGAGGGAAGAGGGTCTCCATGGTCACCTTCTGAAGATGTCTTGTTTAGAGACATCCTGGAAATCCTTAAACAGAGAGTTGGCTGGATGCCTAGTAATCTTTTGTCTGAGGAATCTGTTCTTCTGGAGGCTTTTGGTACTGGACCCTCTACCTCCTGGGTGACTCCACCAGCCGATGAGCTCATTGACATGATTTAACTATGGGCATGGAAGACTCCAGACACCATAGAACCTATTCCTCAGAGACCAGATAGGATAATGGCACCACCGGAGGACAGACAGTTCTGGTGTAAGGGACTTCCTGTTGATGCCACTGTTGTTGCAGCAGCCACCCAGAAGAAACTAGCTGAAGAAAGTTCCACTGTCCATTCCCTCCAACAGGGACTCATGGGAAGTACACAGATTTGGGAAGTGTGTATACACCTCATCTACTTTTGCACTGAGGTCTCTCAGCTACTTGGCACATTTTACCAGATTACAAAGGGATTTGTTTAAGGAGTTATTAAATACTCTTTTGGGTGCTGTTACTGAGGAAGTGCAGGTCTCCGTAACTTCCCAGCTAGCTACCCTTCAGTTCATATCCAATTCTTCCATGAGATTGATCTAAAACATAGTAGAGGGAACCACAAGAGTAGCAGGTTCAGGCATTCCCATAAGGAAACAAGCCTGGATGTGCCTTTGTGAGTTTGCAGAGCCTTTCAAGTCCTCTTTCAGCAATGCCTCTTTTGACAAAATATCTTTGTTTGACCCCAAGGTGAAGGACACTCTATTCAGGTGTGAAAAGGATGGAAAGACCCTGTCTGTTGTGGGTGTGTTTTCTGACCTCTCAACAAACCTTTTCCAGGAATCAGCGAGGTGATAGTAAAATGTGGTTCAGAAAGTCTCAGGGTCCTTTCCAGGACACATGTGGAGGAAGATCTCCCAGAGATGCCACCAAACATGTGGCAGAAATAGTTTCAGAGGTTTGTTCTTTGACAAACCCTATCAGTACTCCTGAAAGGAAGCCCACTTGCCCACCTCTGGAGGCAGTTGGGGGATGACTATCCCTGCACCAGAGTGCCTAGCTAGATATAACAGAGGATTATTTCCAGAGGATATATAATACCCTTTTTCCTTCCACCGCTACTTTCAAGAAAAATCCCCACTATTTCATCCAGTTAGAGGGAAAAACAGCAATTCAAATATGAAAGCTGCTAGAAAAAAAAGAGTCATTTAAAAGGTCCCAGCAGACCAGATAGAATCTGGAACTTACTCAAGGTTCTTTTTATTGCCAAAGAAAACAAGGGAATGGAGATCGATTCTGGATGTCAATGAGCTAAACAAGTCAGTTCAAAACACCAAGTTTCAGATGGTCATGGTTCAGTCCATTCTCCCCTTTCTGGGCAAAAATGACTGGATGTGCTCTATAGACCTTCAGGATGCATTCTATCACATAAAGATTGTCCAGAAGGTATTTACACTTCTGGCTGGGAACCAGTCATCATTAGTTCAGAGTGCTGTCCTTTTATGCTCACCACAGCCCCCAGGGTGTTTACCAAGTGCATGGCAGTAGTAGCAGCTCACCAGAGGCTGCAAGGATTCCAAGTGTTTCCATGTCTGGACAACTAGCTCATTACGGCTCTGACCAGGCATCAAGTCATATGTGTAAGAGACCGGGTTCTCCAGGTTTGCTCTTATCTGGGGGATAACCATAAACTACAACAAATCTCATCTGCAACTGACTCAGACTTTAGAGTTTATAGGAGCAGTTTTCAATACAAAGACAACCATTCCTTTTCTTCCATTAGTGAGGGTTTAGACTATAAGACTTCAAGTCAAAATGATAACCTGCAGCACTTCAATTTCAGCCTGACTCATCCTTCAGGCTCTGGGATTGATGGCAGTAGCAATAACATTGGTACCACTAGCCAAGTTTTACATGAAAATTCTGCAATGGATGTTAGCTGCTCAGTGGTAGATTCTTTATCAACCTATGTCATACACAGTAAGAACCACTCACATCTGCTAGAGATATCTAGAATGGTGGATTCATTCAGACCAGGTTCTACAAGGTCTTCCATTCGTTCCCCCTCAGCCCAAGGCCATAGTGACCATGGACACTTCCCAGCTACGGTGAGGGGGGGGGGCAGTCCAAGGCACCTGGTCCCCCGAGGAAGCCAAATTGCATATAAATGTCCTAGAGATAAGAGCAGTGCTGTTAGTGTTGTAGGCATTTCAGAATGCTTTCCCTTTGGGGACAATTCCAGTCAGAAAACATGTTGATCGTCTTGTACATCACCAAATAGCGAGGAACTAAATCCTACTCATTGTATCGAGAAGCTGTCAGGGTATGGCAGTGGGTGATCTCTTCCAACTGCTTTATCTTAGCAATGTACATCCTGGGGAAATCCAATGTGATAGCACACAAACTGATCAGGTGCATTCTTCTACCCCACAAATGGTCCCTCAACAAGAAAATTGCAGACAAGATCTTCCGTCAATGGGGCCAGTCTTGCTGCGATCTTTTCGCTTACCCCCTGAACATCAAGTTCAGCAGCTATTTTACCCTAATCCCCTCAGAGGGGAAATCTCTGAGGGATGCTGTACTTCAGAATTGCCCCCCTAGTCTCCTGTACACGTATCCTCCCATTCCTTTAATTCACAAATTCCTTCAGAAAGCTTCCAGGTTGAAGAGTAAAGTTATCCTCATTACTCCATTTTGACATTGACAGATTTGGTTTCCCTTTCTTTGGCCTCACCTAATTCAACCATTTTGGTTTCTGGATCCAACTCTGGATCTTCTGTCTCACCCAACAGACATGATACACCCAGATATGGCAAACCTCAGACTGACTGCCTAGCTTCTCCAATTCCATTGATAGCCAGACATCCAATGCTCTCTTCCCCTGTCCATCATATTTTGATGTCTTCCCATAAACCTTCTACCAGGAAACTATACTCCAGCAAATGGAAAAGATTTTTTTTTGGGCTTAAAAGCATAACACTGAACCTCTTACAACTCCCATACATAATATATTAGATTTTTTATCACATCTCTTTAATGAAGGAGCTAGTTCTTCCATAGTTAAGAGTCCAGTTAGCAGCAATATCAAATTTTCATTTTGGGATAAATGACTCGTCAGTAGCATCTCATAAGTTAAGCAAAGCATTTTTAAGAGGCATACTACTCCTGAGGCCTTCCTTTAAAGATCCTACTCCTCTTTGGGACCTAAATCTAGTGCTGCAGTATCTTATTCAACCCCCATTTGAGCCTGCAGCTACCCGAGACCTTAAATTTCTTTAATGGAAGACAATTTTTTTTAGCAGCCATTGCTTCAGCCAGAAGAATTTGTGAGATACAAGCATTATCCTCAGAGTCCCTATACTTGATTTTTCATAGGGACAGAGTAACTTTATATACTAATCCATCATTTCTTCCAAAGGTGGTGTCAGAATCCAATATTAATCAATTAACCAAATTTTCCAACAAAGGTGAGGCTACACTACACTTACTGGGTGTCCACAAGCAGTTACATTTTTATTTGAATAGGACTAAGGACATCAGGAAATTGAATCAACTGTTTGTTTCATTTACAGCACCCACATCGGGTAAACCAGTTACGCTATCTAAATGGATAACAAATTGCATTTCTTTTGTGTATAATAAATCAGGTATCACTTTAACAAAAAACATTTGTGCTCATTCCACCAGATCCATAGTAACTTCCTCAGTATTTCAGTCCAGAATGTCCATGGGTGATATTTGTGCAGCAGCTACTTGGGGTACTCCCCATACATTTATTAATCATTACAAATTAGATCTGGTCTCCAGAGGAAGAGCATCTTTTGGTTCTGTGATGCTCAGGGATATCCTTTCTTGAGGCCACCCTGGAAATTAAGTAGCTGGAGACTCTGTCCCATCAGCTGAGGAATGAATGAAAATTGACAACATCAGACACTCACCATAACATTCCATTTGTGCTGTCCTTTTTCATTCTTCGTCATCTCCCCTCCCACCAACCCCCATCCTTAAGACTTCTGGAAGAATGAGCTTTTCACAGCCTACCTGTCTTATTTTTGATATATAAGACTTCAGATATAGCTTCTCCATAATAATAATAATAATAATTTGCATTTTTTTTACTTTTCTAAGCAGCAAACAAGATCTGAAGTAATTAGGGTTGGTGCATTATGGGTAAGGGAGAAGCTCGAGAGCTTCTGGTTGCCACGAGCTTTAGCAACGGGCGAGTCGGATCCGATCCCTGTTAGTTGAGGAAGAATAAAAATGGACAACACAGATGGAACGTTATAGTGAGCTCATAACTTCTTTTTAATGCTATATTCTAGGTCAGGTGACTCAGGTTAAAGGGAAAATGTAAGTGTTACTTTTATTTACTTTTCCCTTTTCTACAAATGTGATCAACCTCTGAGTTAGTACATATAGAGATTTGGGGTGTGGTGGCACACAAATAAAGTTTGTTGACCTTTATGCAATGTTTTAATTTGTGATTTTGTGTTTTTATTTAGATGTTTTAGTATTTGAGTCACAATTAAATGAGTTATGATTTTTCATTATAGATTTCTCATTACAGTGTAGATCGCATGGTATTGAAAGTGAACAAGGAGATATACCAGCAGTTTTCTACAGTATGCGGCACAAAGGTTAATAGGATGTGTAGTTCTGTGAAGGTTAGAGGGGCTGATAGGATGCTGATATGCTGGAAAAGAGCAACCCCTCTTGGAACTTGATGGTAGTATGAGTTCTATAATGACTGATGGAAATTCTCCATGTTGGTGATGAGATATGAACAGATTTTCTGAATAACACGTGCCCACAACCGGAGGCTGGATTACATTAGAGTGAGAAGCATATATACTTATTAAGAGAGGTAGTGTATTCCTGCAGTAGTTTTCTAGTGGAAATGGTAGAAAAGAATGCAGCTCTGAAGTTCAGAAATGCAAATACTAGGACGTACATGCATGAGTCATGCCAGTAAGGAAAGAGGGTGCAAGAAAAAATATAGAGCAGCTAACATTCTCAAAGAGAATATATGTCATAATCTGTGTATGTTGGAAGGAAATGTTTGTCTGTGGTTCTAAGCACTGTTGAAATATTTTGAATGTCAGTGGTGTACGAAATGGAGATGAAAATAGTAGATATATGAGATTATAGCTGGTTTGTGGAAAGTACAGCAAAAGTGAATGCTAACATTTCTTTTTCTTTCTGCAGATTGATGGCTGCTATGATGTAAATTTACTTTCCTATACCTGATGACCTCAGTGTTGCAGGAACATGTTTTCAAAAGAATTGTCATAGGACTGTTCATTGCATAAGCATGAAGCATCCCCAAGAATGAACTTGAATAGTTCTGAACTGATATAAAGACTCACAGCACTGAAGCATTAAAGACACGCTTCTTTTGGAAGACTTGCGCATAGGTCATAATTTGCTGTACAGTTTACTTTTGGGAGGGTGAAATATGTATTCTGACAGTATTTGCTGAGTTGCCTGTGCATACTGGTTTAGAACAGTCTATAGTTACTGATGGCGGGATCCACAAAAACTGCTTTTAACTTGCTGCATGGGATCATATTGATGTACTTCATCATTGGGACCTCTAAAATGGCATGGAGTGTCCTCATGGGATACATTGTTCATAGCAGTGAGCATTTTATGCAGTTAGTCTTCAGGGTGTGTGTGAGTGTGGCTGCATATGTGTTTAGGGTCGGATAGGTATGACTGTAATCTCTAAGAGGTATTTGTGTTTGCACACACAAATGAGAATGAAGTCTCTTTATGAAGTAGCTGTGCATATATTCTAAGAAATATCTATGCATTCTGCCTTTGCAGACTACTGAAAATGAAAGAGGGGGATTGGGTAGTGGATAGTGAGTATTTATATGTAAATGTACATGCATATGTGCCAGACTGATTTCTGACAGTAGCTTTCCATGTCACCAAAAGTGCATGGAGTAGTGACGGTAGCATGTTTACTTTCTGAGTCTGACATTGAGAGGGAATGTTCTGCAATACCTTAGGCTCCAAGGCAACTGCATGCCTGGAATTGTTATGATTCGAGATGCCATGAGATAATTGAGAGTTACATCCTGCACGACAATGTGCTAGTGCTCACACACACACACACACACACACACACACACACACACACACACACACACACAAAACCACACCCTACCAACTGGGTATGTGTATGTTGCATTGCATTCTGGCAGCATTTCTGCTGGATGTGACTTAATTAAGCATGAATTGCCCCTGGAACCTATGTGTGCTAGTGTGAGTAGACTGTGATGAGTTATTTGTGCAAAACTTGAATAGGCCAATTATTACAGTTTTGACTAACCTGTTTCCTCTTAGGAATTAGTTATTTGTGTTTTGCTGTGGTACTGCTGTCTTACTGTATTTGTACAATACAACTTCAATAAAGTTATTTAAATTTGAATTAGTCTTGTGTACTTGTGTATTTTAATGTTCTTTAGGCTTTTACTTCCATATTATTTACTTTCTCTCCTGTTTTGTCTGTAAAAAGATGGTGACACAGCTGAGGAGTGACAAGCATCTTGTGGATACATGGCAGGTTAGATGGTTTTTGATATTGTTCAGGGTGCTGCTAAGAGTAGGGCAGTGATCCTCCACCATATTGATCATTATTTAAATGGATGAAGCAATGCTGTTATTTCACAAAGATATTGTTCTGAGAATGATAAGTAGCCCTGCACTCCACAGGTGTTGCTCACTCCTCAGGATTCTATTCACTGTGACCATGTCTCTTGGCAATGTCAAACCCAGGGTAGCTGTAAATAATTTTAAAACTACATTATTTTGGTGAGGCATTGACTTTATAGAAAACTTTATGCACTTATTAATATGGAACACTATTCTGCTTGTCATACAAGTGCTGAGTAATGATTGTAGGATGGTGAGGTTTTGAAGAGTGACATTGGTAACAAGGAGGCCAGGTACAAACTCAGGATGACCACTCTGCTGCATCTGGGCAGTATTGTCAGGTTAAAACCGATGCCAGTGTTTGTTGCCATGCCTGTCTGCGTCTTGATAGAATTATATAAACATAATGTTTGCTTCCCTCATAGCAATAACATGTATTTGATAGAAAATATATATATTATTGTTTTTCCTTAACAGTAATAGAGGTTTTGGTAATCATAAAAACAATGTGATATTTTTAGGAATAGCGTAAAAAATACAGAGCCTGCAAATGTAGGAAGAAATAAATTATGTGTATTACTTTTCTATAATTGCCAAAGTATTCATAATGGTGACAGGTTATCTTGTGCTTTACTGCAAGGTTGAATGGATATTATTACATTTCAAATTATATTTTACTTTTCCTAATGTAAATCCATCTATCCAGTCAGAGAATATCTTTCATTTCTGTTAAATAAAAGAATTGTACACAATCAAGTGACATTTACTGACACAGCTCTTTCCCAGTAATACTTAAGGGTAAACTAGATGAAGACATTAGATAGAGATTATGGCAGCAAAAGCATTTAAGCTAATTTAAGACATAAGCCTTACTTCCAGAGAAGTCAGTCCCATAATGTCATCTTGGTATAGCAGATTACATTCTACAGTCTATATACAGATTACCTGAAATTGGGTAAACTGATTACATGTTTCACAAGTAAGGCATGTCTGCAGAAGAAGAGCTCGGTGTATTTTTGGTTATTTATATGTCTGCAGAAGAATTTGACTAAATTGATCATTTGGGCAAAGGAGAATAATATGCTAAAACTAAGCACATGAGATTTGGGAGGCATAAATTGAAAGGTGAATATTTAATACAGCACATAGTAATTGAAACTTACACTCATTTAAGGACCTGGCTATATGGCTAAGATCAAGCTATGAGTTTTTCTAATCATACCAACCAACTGGGTAATGGTAGTTATAGAACTATAAGTCGTATAAAAAGATTTATAAAGTGTAGGAAATCAAAAATGATGAAATCATTGTTTGTTAGTTACACTAGACTCAAACTTGAATATGGAATAACAATATGGAAACCTTATAAGAAAACAAGCATGAGCAAACTGGAAAGAGTACAGTGGAAATATAGCAAGGGCATTCATGGATTTGAAAACAAGTTATTATGAAAGACAAATATCTGAACTCGTACAGTGTCTCCTATAGATATCGAAGAGGAGATCTTATTCAGGTATATAGGGCATTTAGAGACAACTACCTCTGGGAATGTTTGGGGTTATCAAAAAGTACTAGAGAATCATCAGACAACCTATGTAGAAGATTCTACCGGAATGAGAAGTGTACTAACTGGTTCTCTGAGAGAGCAGCTGATGCATGGAACAGACTACCAACTTACATTAAAGCAAGTACTAGTTTAGATATTTTTAAGAATAGCCTGGACACTTATTATGGGAACAGGTGTTTTGGCATATTGGCAAGCTAGAAGGGCTTTAATGCCCGTGCTTGAAATATTTGTATGTATGTATGTATTTGCTTGTCTGCTTTCTTTTTCATAATCATCATATCTCCTTTTGTCTGTAGGCAGTGTCTGTTAACATAGGTAGTATTGATCAGTTTGCCCATCTATCCATCACAGAAGCAGGACAGTGAGGCAGTCTCCTTTTTCTGATGTGACCCACACAGGAAGCAATAACATACAGAAGTTACAGTGACACAATACAAGTCAAGACATATAACCAGCATCCTGATGTGGATCATTAAAAATGTAAAGTAAATGACACTTATTTGTGACACTAATAGCAAAGATGAATTGTGCAGTGTATTGAGTGATATGTCCAGAGGGGAGAATTATAGGAAGGACTGAGATTAGAATGGCATGAGAAGAAAATTATCCTTGGAGATACTCAGAGTAGGCAAGCAAATGGAGGAAGATAGTGTGTAGTTGGAAAGGAAGGAATTTTTAGGATGAAACTACTATAACTATGAGTAGGGAATGGGTTGTCTGGAAGCTTTGGATGAGGACATTACATATAAGATGCAGCAGGTATGGATGTACATACATGAGAACCTTGGAAAAGCCATATGGCTGCATGAGGAAGTGAAGTATGCAGAAGAATATTTATTTTTTCAGAGTAGAAATGGGCTTAGGATAGAGAGTCTCTGGAAAATTAATAGGCAGCCACCTTGTGTCATGTACATTGAAAGGGTAAGTGTACATATAAAGAACTATGAATCTGCTGGAGAGAAAAGAACAAGAAAAGATGACATGCAGGTTATTAGTGGTTTGGGAGGTAAGGGGGTTGTAATAAAATTGTCTTGGACGTATGGCATAAGGCAGGCTAATGGATTTTTAGGACACATATTTACACTCAGAGATGTTGCTTGTGTCAACAGGAATGCAATTTAAAACATTATTACAAACTATGTACATTAAGGAGGACGGTAATTATTACAGTGATAATCTCTTACAGGGATAAAAATAAGCAACACAATGACTTGACTACAGTGAGATAAAGACCTAATGAACAACAGGACATTGGAATAGATGATAAAATGGATGCTGGGGTTTCTAATTAGGGCTAGCATCAATACTACCTAAGGGGGGGGGGGGTGGTGGTTACAAACTACATTGGCTAGACTTGTGAATGAGGATTGCTGTACACTGACAGTCTATTAAAAATCGTAGGTATTGTGATCATTTGTGTTACCCAAAGATTAGTACCCAGAGTCAGATGTGCACCTTTAGTTGTATTTAGGAACATTTGGAATATTTATTTGTTGTTTATTAACATTTGTTTAACAGAAAAGTCTGACTGGGTTTTAACAGTCCCTTTTTCAGTAGAGGCCTGCAAGAAGAACAGCTGCAATGTTTTACACTGAACTTGAACATGAGAAACATAGAAAAGAGAAATTGCATGAAATGAATACACAATATTGCAAGAAGGTAGATTGCTACCAAAAATTGAAATTTATATTATGATTATTAATGCTGACACAGGATAAAATTCTACTTTAATGTAATTGTTAGCATATTTAAAAAAGGAACAACCTACAGTAGAAAGTCAAAAAGCTGAAATAGACTGCCTGGCAAAAGAAAACTGAAATATGCTGACAATTGTGTATGGTTTTGAGTAAAGTAAAGGATACTTATAATGCTAGTCAAAGGTGCAATAGTTTGTGCCTGGTGAAAGTATGTTCATGTATTGTGGGGTGCAGTTAGTTTGTTACATGAATCAACAGAAACTATAATATATTAATGTATTTTATATGTGTATATATATATATATATATATATATATATACATACAGATGCACACACACACACACACACACACACACACACACACACACACACACACACACACACACACACACACACACACACACAAGTTTTAGTGAAAAGATTAATTATGTAAGGCATTTCTAATTCAGAGCAAAATGCTGTTTGGAGCTTTGTTTACAGATGGGCTGTACATATGATTATTGAATAATACAGATGTAAAATAATATATCAGGAGTATCAGTTCTTTCCTTTGGGTTGGTATTTTAATGTTAAGTGGCACACTTTGACATAACATAGTTTGTATACTTCTCTGGATACATCGTTTGCCATTATCTGTAACCTTTTTATTCCTTCTAACAGCACTGAAATGGATCTGAATTCTCTGCTCCATCTGCCAAAGCAAAAAAAAAATTTTTATAATGTGAAATGGCTCTTTGGGAGTATGATAGCTTCAGGCTGTTTCCTTTTTACTGGTATGCAGAATTGCTAAACTCGAGTACTTGTACTTGCTCTAGTAAAGTGGTAGTAGGGTTCAAAAGACTCTAGTTCTATGGGGTATTCTGGCACACATAACTTTCCTCTTTATATATGGTATGTCAGTCATGATTTATATATCACAGTAGGTGTCAGTCTGCTTTCTTTAGGAGCAGTATTTGTATTCAAGAATTAACAATAATTGTTTTTGGAGCGAGACATATTACCTGTGAAGTCAAGTCTGGGTTATGTTTGACAGTTTAGGGTTTATTTTGTGTGTTACATACTCTTAAACTTATTTCTTTTATATTTTGTCATGGATGGTTCATAGGTGTCTACTAGGCTAATGGCCCTGGAGCCTTTACAAGCCTAGTCCATAGGATTACCCTGGCATTGTGCCACCCGCCCTTAGTTCCCAGTGCCTCTTTCGAGTAGAGCCACTGGAGTGATCCCCGGGGTGCATTTTCTATTTCCCATTCACTCATCAAGATTTCTCTTGAAGAGGGTCAGTGAGGTGCTCTGCATGACATGTATGGGAGGTCTATTCCATAGCATGGGCAGTCTCTGGGTTATGAACCTGTCCCTCCAGCATGTTCTGTTGATTGTGGTAATGAGGTTGAGGTCTCTGGAGTGTGTGGTGCAGAGGGATTGGGATTTATTTAGATGTAGCATTTCTAACAGAGCTGGGTCAGACATGGCTTTGTAAGTTAAGCAGAGATCGCCTCTAAGTAGGCGATATGAGACAGAGAATAGTTGGTGTTTTTTGAGTCTGTCCGTATAGGACAAGTGTTTAAGGCCCAGGATCCTCTTTGTGAGGTACTTTTGTGGCCTCTCCAGTTGTTGCAGGTGTGTAGTGAGGTACATGCCAAATGGGGCATTGTACTCGATGATTGGCCTAATGAGGGAAGAGTAGAGGGAGGCAATGACCTCTTTCTTCCTGGATGCAAAACCCTTAGTAATGAGATGTGCTACATAGAAGGACTTTCTGACCACAGTGGCAATGTGGTGGTCAAAAGAGAGGTTCCTATCAACCTGTGTTCCCAGATCTCTTATAACATTTTCTGTGTTTAGTGGACTACTATCGATGTGGTAATTCAAGGGAACTGAGTTTCTCTCAAGGGGGATGACGACACATTTTTTGCATTGAGCTTAAGGCCATGGTTCTGACACCAGTCGTCGGTGTCAGTGAGGCCTTTCTGTAGGATGTCAACATCACTTGGGGAGTTAATAATAGCTCCCAACTTGCAATCGTCTGTGAACTTTGTCAGCCAGAGTCCTTTTGTGTTGGCCTGGACTTCAGAGAAGTAGATAGCAAACAGGAGAGGACCCAGGACCGAACCATGACTGGTCTTCAGCCTGACTTGGAGTCAGCTACTTTCACACTGTGGGTTCTATCTGTGAGCCAGTTTGCAACCAACTTAGTGATATAGGGGTTGATGTCTAGCTTAGTGAGTTTTTCTATGATTCCTGAGTGGGGAGTGGTATCAAAGGCCTTGGCCAGATCAAGGTAGGCTGTATGAACCACCTTGCCTTCATCCACAGCTCTGGTGACTGACTCAAAGAAGTCGACCAAGTTGAGCAGTTATGATCTACCCTTCACAAAACCAAACTGTGTAGGATCCAGATTTTGGAGATTCCTTATATCTTTGTTTATTAGGTCCATGATGATATGTTCCATAGCTTTGCATATCAGACTCACCAGGCTAATGGGGCGATCAGTCCCAGGGTCTGTAGTCACTCTTTTGTGGAGAGGGATGACTGTAGCAGTGTGCCATTTGGTAGTGACAAAGACTGAGGTGAGGCTGTGATTGAACAAGGAACAGGTTATATTTATATTCTGTTTAGATAGAAGATTGTCTCTAAATATCTCTTGCCTCTGCCACTCTTTTCATGGAATACCAATTGACTGAAAAATCCAGGAAAAAAATTATCTTAGGCATTTTGCCTATATCAAAAGTTTGCTGACAAAAATGAAGTGATTTACTTGAAAAGTATTAATGGTTTAATTATCTATAAGGTAATCCTGTTATTGACTTTTTATATATAGTTAAATAGTTGTTATGTTGTTAATAGGTTCATAGGTTAGTACTACTATGTTGTTAATAGTTTTTTTGATTTATTTATTGCTAGTTTAAAATCTAATAAAAAGTTTTTGAAAACAGAAAAAGAAGTTTACTGACCTCCACCCCACCAAAATAGCTACATATCACAGTCTGAAGACCAGATGTTTGTGAGTCCTGTAATTGTAGAAAATGCATTTTAATTTAAACATTTAATGAGGTGGGAGTCTGTAACACTCCCAGTAACTATATATTATATGTATGTGTATGTATAAAAGATCTGCCATTGATGCATCTCTAAATGGTGAAATACTCTGAGATATTCCAACTTCTGACTCAGTATGTATCTTCCATGATCTCAGTTATAGTTGCATAATTCCAAGGTTGGCAGTTTTGATCATTAAAATTACAGTAAGCATTCCCCTTCACCTAAAATGATATGCCTTCAAGAACCACTCCTGACTGAAGCAGAACATTCTAAACTGTCAAAACTAATGTATTCCGGGGGCATTTTTTAGCCTACGATATAGACAAGTGGAGGAATATCGGTATCTTGCAGGCTAAAAGTTCCCAAATTTGGAGAGATATCGAAGAGTTTGATGGGTCAGATACTGAATGTTCTGAGGCTGCCTGAAAAACTACAGATTTACCGTTGCTGGTATGTGTACTTCCTGGTATTTCTCAGAACAAGTTTCAGGAAATGCTAGAAGATCTGGTGTTTTTTTCAGGATGGTATAATTTTGTGGGTAGGTAACTGAAATATGTTCATAGTGACAGAAACTTTCTCGGTGGTCTAAGAAAGGGGCAATTCCCAGAAGTGGATAGATGTTTTTGAAAAGTATATAAAGTCCATGGCAATATTTGATTTATACTTAGGGCTGGGTCTTTCTAATAATGTGTTGTAACATAACCAACACCATAGCATCTGGCTTTGAATGGGAAATCTACAGAGAAAGATAATAACAACCAGTGGAATTCGTGGTAAAGGAGACATTGGCTGTTTAGCACTGAAGACTATTGATAGAAATGGGTAGCATGTTTGGGACTATCAATTCCTGTGTTTGTTTGTTGACATCCATTCTAATTTCTGGTATCTCATCTCCTAAAAAGACTGAACTGTTTGCTTTGTTTCATCGGTTGCTGCCTTATCCTGTTTTATTCTGAAATGAGCTTCTTTGATTTTTTTTTTTTTTTAAAGAATGAAACAAATGAATTTTTAAAGATGCAAACTGTCTGCTGCCTGAAATACCATATATGGCAGATACAGCAAATTAATTAACACTTCAGCTAAACAAATCTGAAATTCCAGTTCCACATACCACTTCCACGTGTTTTAATGATAATTCACTGCAATAGGGAAATAATTTTTGTCTATTCATCTGGTATTGTGTTGTTGATGTAGTGGGGTTCCTGAACCTATAGGCAAACTAGAAGGTGTGTCAGAGGTTAATAAGGAGTAAATTGAGGTGAAGAGGCCCAGAACAGCTACTACAAATGATAGCTACCACTGCCAAGGGAATAGTAGCAGTAGTAAAACTAATGGCTTGACCAAAGGCAAATTCTTCACTTAACCTCATAGTCAAAAATAAGATCTTGAAACCTTGAAAGGAAAGCCAATGAAAACGGCCGAGTCCAGGCTAGTTGGATATGGATACTTGCAACTCAACTCATGTGGATCCCCTCAGTGCTTTCATGGACATGCCTAGTTCAGACTGCAGTGATTTTGACAAGGTAAGAAATAATTTGTTAGCATGGACTGGAGTTACTTTTGAGGCTCAAACCCTTAAATTTCATGACATTTTTTTTTTCTAGGAGCAAAATGTTAACAGCACAATTGTATTGAAACAAATGTTAAGTTGTCTTGGAGCAAAAATGCTATGATGGAAATTACTTTATAGGTAAATTTAAGAGAGCTTTGCCAGCAATTATTAAAATATGGATGTTTCAATCAGACCCACAATAGTCCAAGATCTTTGTCACTCTAGCAGTGTGAAGGCTATGTTGTGACAGCCAGTTTGAAAAACACCTGCCAAAGTAGTTGATGAACTCTATATAGAACTAAAGGGGCTATGTGTTCTATTTTATATGTGGCAAATAGGGATGTGTTTTGAATACTGCATTGAGGAAAAAATGAAAGTACTCATGTAGCCATCTTAGGAACAAGCAGGCGATCAGGAGACCATGGAGCTCAACAACGTTACAATAGTAGAATGGTTAAAACTGCATTCTGCTATTCTGCCACTGAGAAACTCACAAAGTATCTGATAAATGTGGATAGGCATGATTTACAGGGGTTGCTGGACTCCAGCAGCATGATTACCTTGGTGAAAGAACAGGATATTCATAGGAAGGAAACCCAGTCATAAAAATGTATTGAAAATGTCTGTATTCATGAAGAAAATGAGGTATTCACCAGTCTGTCAAACAGGAATATAAACTGGTAACCATTGACCCATATCTCACCCATTATCTAATTATTGAGAAGGACCTTCCATCCTTTAAGGACTTTTCAAAACAGTAGGAGGGTGAAAATGATGGGAGCCTGATAAAATTCCAGCTGAGGAGACAAAACCAAAGCAATTCCCCAACTCAAATGGCAGGATATATCCACTAGGCTATAGATCCACACAGCCAGGGGTTCTGAAAAACCCAGTGTGATGGTAGAAGGTCCAGGAAAGACTAAGTTATGTTTAAGTTTGTCAAAGCAGGGAGTGGACCATTGTCCCTCTGCTCCAGTCCCTACATAGACAACAAACAGTGGAGGATGTAGATTGTGTGGGCTTCCAGAAAGCTAAGATTAGGACTAGACCACAGAACAGAGTAAGAAAAAAAGAAATCAAGAAGGACAAAAAGAACTTCTGGCCTAGGGTACTTTAGAAGTTTATTTGGAACTTTAGTGCCAGTTACCTTTCTTTGGCAAGGAGTGGGATATGGAGATCTACATATTTGCCTCAGTGGGAGAAGAGACAGAACTTTCAACTCCTAAGGCATTCAGGATGGAGAAGAGCCTCATCTATTCAACCATCAAATGGGTTGCTCGAGCTTCAAAGCCACCCAGTGAGAGGACAAAACCCTGAGCTATGCTAAACAGAAAATATCCAGTGTGGTCTTGGAAGATTCCTTTCCCGAATGGGCTTCCCCCGGTACATCTCTATTTTAGCTGTAAAATGACCAGATGTATCAAGGAGTGAAGGGGGGGGGGGGCAAAGAGAGAGGAAATTGCAAAAGCCTTTTAAGTATATGGTCATGAAAATGGCCAACAGACATGTGTTAGGAAGACATTTTGGCAAACATGAAACTGAAGCATGGCCTCTGACTAGTTTTTATTGGCCTGGTATCTCATCAAAGGAAATTGAAAATTATTGTCCTGAGTACCAAAAGAAAGCCCTTAATTTAGGCTTCTGGAATTCATGGAATCCTGTGTCCATAACTGAAATTCCATTAAGAGAATTACTATGGATATTGTGGGGCTAATAGTCATGTCCAGCAATGGACATGAGTATAATTTGGTGTTATTGGATTATGCTACGTTATTTCCTGAGGTTATTCCCCTCAGAACAGGTAATACCAAAGGTATAATAAAAGAACTAGTACTGCTATTTTCCCAGTTAGGAATCCCAATTGAAATCCTGACAGATCAAGTCTTACCCTTCATGTCTAAAATTACGCTGCACCTCTGCCATGGTTCAAACACTTGAGAACATAAACTGATGGTTTGGTGGAATGCTTTAACTGAGTCGTAAAACTGATTTTGAGAAAAGTCAAAGAAAAAGATGGAAAAAACTGAGACCAATCTTTGCCATATTTAATGTTTTCCATCCGAGAGGTGCCATAGGCCTGTATGGATTTTAATGCCTTTGAGCTGTTGAGGGCAATAAGACATAGTCAAAGAGACAATGGAAAAGGGGTATCACATTTTAGAAGTACTGTGGGCCCATTCCATCAATTTACAGGACAGAATGAAGGAGTTAATTCTAGTTATGCAGGAACATATGTAGAAAGCACAAACTAGCCAACAGAGTCTGTAATAGAAATGCCCAAACTAGGGAGTTTCAAGTAGGAGACTAAGTCTAAATCCTGTAATTGAAAACACACTTCTTAAAAGGTTATCAGGAACCCTATGAAGAAAATGAAAAAAAGTAAATGAGGCAGACTATGAAGTCAGACAACTATGGAAGAAGTGTACAGAACACATTTATCACTTAAATGTTTCACACCCCTGAAGGGAGGTGCAAATGAGTATGTTAAATACAGTATCAGAGGTCAGGGATTAAAAGGAGGAAAAAATAAGGTTGTTCATGCAGTGGTAATGGATAACAACCTTTCAAAGTCCAGAATCAAGAAGTACAGGAGGTCCTTTCAAGCAACAAAGACATCTTTTCTGAGATGCCTGGGAGGACAGCTGTTATTAACCACCACAAAGAAACAGCCCCAAGGGAAAAGATTAATATGAGACCAGTCCAGGAGGAAATAAAAAATTGTTAATGCTAGGAGTAATTAATAAGTGAAATGACTAGAATATTCTTATCATACTGTTTCCACAACCAGATGGCACTGTCTACTTTTTTAATGACTTCAGGAGACTTACTAGCATCTCAAAATTTGGCAGCCCCAAGTAGATGAGTTGACAGAATAGTTAGAGAAGGCTAGGTTTCTAACTGTTACAGACATCACAAAGGGATACTGGCAAATAGCCTTACCTGATGACACTAGGGCAAAAGCTACCTTTTCAACAGCAAGTGTTTTTTTTTTCAATATAGTATCCTTCTCTTCAGCTTTCAAGGGGCCACAGACATGTTGCAAATGTTTTAGATTGCATCCTGAGACTTACCATCCCTATAAAGCCCACCTGGATGATGTATGTATTCACTTGGAAGACTGGTTTTCACATTTATTGTGTAGTGGGATGATTAAACCTCAAAAAGAGAAATTGGAAGCTATTAAGAAATGGTCAGTATCCCAAGCCAGAAAAAAAAAACAAAAAAAAAAAACAAAGTGAGAACCTAGTGGCCAGTCTCCTCCCCCCCACACCAATAAATAAATAAATAAATGAATGAAAAGTGAGTGCCTCTCTGAGTCCTGCTTGTTATAGGAAGTTTATCCCTCAGTTCTCATTCTCCTCTTTAGCATGTCCGCTTAAAGGATAATATTAAAGAAAGACAGCCTAAATGTGTCAGGTGAACACTGGGAGAGAGAAGGCTTGCAAAAAGCTTAAGCAAACCTGATACTCTGCCCCAGTGCTAATGTTCCTTGACTTCTCCAAGTCATTAATTCTTTATGGTTCAGAGGAGTGCTAGGAGACCAGATGGCATAATGGTCAAGGTCTTTGCCTTCTGTGCATAAAGTACAAGATTTGATCCTGACCTCTGGCCAGTGCCTGTTTGGTGTCTGCATGTTCTCCCTGTGTCTGTGGGTGGTTCTTCCCACCTCTGAAAAACATGCTGAGTGTTTCCTTCTCAAACTTGCCAATGAATGGAGCTGTGGGCAGCAGCACAGACTCTACATGGTGCCCTATGGGGGAAGAGTTGTATAAACCAACCGCTTTGGGCATCTACTGTGGTGTACAGTCTCTTCAAGATAGGAGAACACTGATCACAGACTGTGAGCTGTGGCAGGGCTAGCCCCTCAATGGTGTAAAATATGGCTGTAGGTGATTTGGTCATGTTGACTAATGTTGCCAAAATGGGCATGGGAATTTGTAGTGATAAGCGTGTTGAGGATCCTGGCCTACTGCAGCCTACTACAGGGATCCATGCTAACAATTGAAGGGGTACATGTGCCCCTATTGCCAGTGCCATAAAGTTAGATGTGATGGAAATTAAGTGCCTGAGGAGGGTGGTAGGATATAAGAGTAGAAGCCAAAGTAGCTCCAATTGCAGAACAGATTACAGTGGTTCGGGCATATGCAGAAAAGCAGAAGGCAATTTGGTGAAGACGACTTGGGATAGACAGGATGAAGGTAAGAGGAAATGAAAGCATCCAGCAAATAGGTAGATAGATTATGTGAGAGAGGATCTATGACAGTCAGGCATGAGTGTTGAAGAAGCAGTTATGTGGTATTGCATTGAGAGAGATGGCAACAGTTAACACGACATCCCGACCCCATGTAGAAAAATGAGTAAAAGTGGGTTCATGATGATAATGATGATGATGATGATGATGATGATGTTCAGAGGTGTGCTAGGGGTAATTTTGAGCCAGAGAATGGGAAACTGCTATTAGAGCAGAAAGCTGACAAAAGTGGAGACCATATATTCTTCAATAGAGAGAGAGAGAGAGTAAGGGAGAGAGAGAGAGAGTGCAAGAGTGCCTGGCTATTAAAGGGCCCTGGGGGTCCTTGTGCTATATTAATTTATGGGTAGGGAGCTCACTCTAGTTAGAAATCATGCCCTACTGCAATGGCTACACCAGCAAAAAGAAGGGAGCGTCAACCTCTACAGGAAGGCCTGGATGTTGCAACTATTCTGCTTCCATATCCAACATCATCCTAATTTTCCTCACCACAGTATTGGTTTATTGAGACTCCCCAAACCTTCCACTGGGCTTGAAGATGGTGGGTCCAAGTTGTGTGTATATGTGTGCAGGTGGGGGTGGGACATCTGCAACATAGTATTATGATTCCATTGGTACAGTGCCTGGAAAAGACAGGAAGCTTGCATGAGTCAAGGTTTTGGGAAAGCTAGTGCTGAATAAAGTGGATCTAAGGTCTGGTGCAGACTAGTGGGGAAATAGAGGCTGGTATCTTTAATAAAAGATATCTGCAGCAAGGAAAATTACTTTCAGGTGCATACATGTTCCCTTATAAGACAGGGCCAGGAGAATGTGATTACAAGTCTTTTGAACGTGGATCAGGAGGAGTCTGGAACATGTTTATGTGAAGAAGAGATGAACAGAGGCTAGAGCATTCAGCTATGAGGTGGGAGTCTTCATGGAGTGACTGTTAAAGCCAGTGTAAGTCCTGGTAAAGGAGATGCAGCCATAACTGGGAAGCATGTTTGAGAATATCACTTCCTGTATTGTCTGTTGGTACATGTTCTGCATTGAATGGCTAAAAATACTGAACTATTTTCTTTATTTCACCTGTTGCTGCTTTAACCTGTTTTACTTTATGGCAAACGTTTTTTTTTTTTTTTTTTTTCTGGAACAAGAGACTACTGAATTTTTAATACTGTAAACTGTCTGTTATCTGAAATGCCACCATGTTTACCTCTTATTTGTTTAGATTTAGGCAGCAACCTAGCATTGATAGAGACATTGTTGCACATGATTATTTACATTGGTCCAGACAGTAGTTGTCTTTCCTTTTGGTCTTACTGACAACATCTGGTTTGTGAACTTGCTGAAGAACTGGAATTGGTTATACTTCAGTCAATATGAGTCAGTTTCTTTGCAGCTGAACAATATCAAGGGTGATGTCTGATCAGATCATGGAGCATAATCAGCTAAGATGGAGGATGCCTGCTGCAGAGATTTTAATTTGAGGACATAGTGGGATTGGCTGGAGGATCACCTGATATCTCTTCAGGCAGTTGACCAAGTGAAGAGAGAAATACAAAGTAGAGTTAAACAAGCTGACTGTGCTTTATTCATTAAAAGCCAAGTATTTTGAAAGCACAGCACCCTGGCTGTACAGTGATCTCCACCCATTTGGTAAGATAACTAATGGCAGAAAAAACATGTCCCTTTGCTAACAGATAATGACAGGGATCACTTTTAACCCCCTCTTGAAGGAATACTGGTAGGTTTTGTTGCATGTAAATCTGTATATAAGGAGGCTAGACAATGGCCAGAGTTTGAGCATGTGTGAAATAATACTTGTATGGCTTAGGTATTCCCTGCCTGGAACAGGGACAGATAGAGGCCCTATTGACTATTATCACACAGGAAGAAATGACAGATATAATTCTTACCCTGAAAAGGAGTAAATCCTCAGCCCTAATGGCCTACCAAAGGAACTATATGATTTGGTCCTGGACCTGTTTCTGCTGCTGTTTATAAAAATGGCACATCATGGCCTGTGGAGATGCCCCATTTAATTAGAAACAAGTAGCTATTTCCTTCATACCAGGTGTGGTTATGCACCCTGAGCAAGTTGCTTCTTATAAACCCATTTCAGTGAATATAAGCTTTGTATGGTTGTCTTCACTGTCAGAATTGCTCATTTGGTCCATGGAGTGGTCATTGTTCAAAACTGTGGCTTTGTCAGTGGCAGGCAATTTTTTGACAGCATTTTTAAGACATTAGGAATGATATACCATTGGCTAGTAAACCCTTTATGTGTGTTTATTTTTGCCCAGATGCAGATTGCTTCCACTGGGCTTTCCTGTTTCAGGTTTTACAAATATTTAAAGTCCTCACCAACTTCATTCAGACCAGATATATCTGATGGTATAGAGGATATAATAAAGTTGTTGAGGATTTCCATTTTGCTTAAGCTGGGAAGAGGCATACATCAAGGGGGTCTTCTTTTGCCACTTAAAGTTTTCCATATGCTTTGAACCTGTGCCAGGCCTTAATGGCCTCTCAGCTGAGAAAGTGTTTATACCAAACGATTGAATATAAACTTCTGCTGATTACTGATGACCTTCTTTTTTTTTTGCTTAACATACCCAGACAGTGACCTGGACAGTCTGTTTACTTATTTAAGATAGTAAGAAGACATGTCAGGTTACTTTTTAAACAGGGCTAATTAAAAAATACAAATAAATATTTTCCCTCTACCTGTCTAGATATTGTGATTCCATACATTTGGGGAGAAAGATCATGAAGGCACTTGAGAGTGGATTGGAGAGCCATCTTTAAACAGCCAGGCTGCCTTATTTAGCAGTTAATAATATGTGCAATGGATTATTTTCAAGTTGGAAAACAAATTCTGGTAGAATTCCTCCAAAACCTTACAATGTTCATATTCTTCCAAGTTCTGTACATAGGCCAGGCACTTTAACAAGCTAAAGTGGCTACACTGAACTTCTTGTAGCTAGCAGGCAAAACTAAGATAGTGTGGAAGAAGATGGTGCTGTTAGAGGATTTTGGAAACCAGGAGTGCCAGACTTTAAATTGTATCACAGAGCTTGTCAGATGTAGTTGTTTTATTACTTGAGTAGTAAGGGTTATCCTGTTATTTTCAAGATGTAGTGTCACTTAGTTCTTGATGTTGACAGTTCCATTTATAATTGTCTCAGGTGGCCAGGAGATGGGCAGGAAAAAGAACTTCTCCTTTTCAGTACTGAAAGTTATAATGCTGAATGGGTATTCAGCTGAGAGTGCATAAAAACTGTCAGTAATTATCCTCTTAGCTGTTTCAGGATATTGGGAGACAGTGACACAGACTTCCTGATATACCTAGATGGACTGTCTGTGCTTAGACTGTAGGATCAAACGCTCTTTGGTGGAAAACCTCAAGCTTGGGTTCAGTTTCAGGCTCCAGGCCAAATGGAAAGTGCCACAGGAAAACAGATATGGTGCAGAAATTTTAAAAAGTGCTTCATTAAGATTAAAATGGATCTTATTATTGATGAATGATAGGCCCCAAAGACTGATTCCTTTGTAAATCATGAAGAGTCAGCTGACGACACTTATTTAATAAAATATATGAAACATTGATCTTGAAAGGCTCAGAGGTCTGTACACCCTTCCAGAGGTCCCAGGAGAGAAAGTTGCCAATGAAAATTAGTCCGGTATAGTGGGAATAATGATGGGTTCTTCCAAGATATGCCAACAGATCACAGTCTTTTCCCATCTATGTTTGGAAATGCTTCCACAAATACTTATGCACATCTGGCGTATTGATAAAGATGTTTCAAGGTGCATCTTTTCTTTTGGAGGAATAACAACGGATTAGTAGGTAGTTGGCTGCATATATTTTGCGTCTGCCCTGGATTGGTTCATTTTAAGGCTTACCTTTGCAGTGTATGTGATAGGACTTGGCAATGATGAGTGGAATTGATTCTGGCTATTTTGACAGTAACAGAGAGATGGAGAGATGGACGGGCTAAGAGTAAGTAGCCTGTTGTTGTCTTACTGGTGTTAGCATCGGAAAGGGCCATTAAAAGGGAGTTTGATGCTTTAACACCTCCACCATAAAAAGCTGTGCTGCGGGTTATGGTGGAGATCTGTGAAACAGAGGTTACCCTAGTTTATTTATTTAGGGATTGAGTTAGGTAAATAAGCCCATAATCTGGTCCAGGAACCCTTTTCAGTCTTGACCAAAGAAAACAGGATAACAGTACCAAATATTGCAACATTAATAATATGTGATATTAGAGGCTACAGGTAATCAGGATAAATATTAAATAGGAAATTAAAAACTGATAAGTCTAACAGTGTTACATTCTACGTGATTAATATCAAAGGTCAAAAATGCATTAGCACAAGTAATTCATTTGGTATAATGGACTAGTACAAGTAATCCAATAAAAGAAAGGTTTTCATGTGAACATATTTGCAATAGTTAGAGTGGATAGGTGAGAAAGATTATATAATAAATGGACATTTTTGATTTTGGGTACTGCAAGTGATTATGGTAGGCTAACAAATTTTTCCCCTACAATGGCACACGTGTCAGTGCAGCTCATAGTTACGCTGAAAATTCTACATTTGTGTTTCTAGTTGTTTATTTATTTTTTAACTTGTTTGATTACATGCAAGAGTTGTGCATGGATTCAAAGACGTGTAGCACATTGTGCAGTGCAAGTTAGTGATAACACACAAGGTATGAGTGATTAAAGCACAGATAGGGTGGTCATACAGGAGTAAAAATACCATAGTAGACAGCACATAGAAATAAGGAATTCCATACAAAAGAGGTACATGGAGTATGCAAATGATGACTCACAAAATGGCAGACCAATTCTGAAATGTATAAAACAAGCATGCCGCACTATGATGCATATCCATTTTTTACATTGAGAATTACGGTTTGGTTGAGAGAAGTGATGTTAGGATTAGCAGCAGCAGTAGTTCAGCAATGTGTGTGTTATCAGTTGCCATCAGAGCTGGTACCAGCAGTGTTGCATGTTGCAGCCATCGACACCAGTGGAGGAGGAACAGGTAGCACCTGACACCATCAGGTCACAGACTAGAAGACTGTGAGTGTATCTGCATGGCCTGGAAGGCTGTAAGGGATTTAGCTATACTTTGTTCCCCACAAACAAACTAGAGGGAGATGGGTGATATGCCCATTTCTGTGGCTAGTAACGTATGTGTAATTGTAATGATCTTAGTTAGAGGGACCCTTCAGTGACCTACTGGGGAGATATTAGGGATATCACAGGCATCAACCTCATGAATCCAAAACCAGTTTCTTGATATTATGCTGAAATATGTGGAGGACCATATCTGGTTTCCTTGGATTGCAGAGGAGTAAACCAGCACCATGTGAAAAGTTTGCAGCATAACCCATTTCCCCTGAAGTTCTGGGTAACATACCTTGTATACACAATGCCAGCAAGGCCCTACCTGATCCAGAGGGACTGTAATATATCAACAGGAAGGACTTTCAGTCTCTGAACTGTTAGATAGCCTGTAATGCCCAAGACATTATTTATAATGAATTTGAATGCCACCCAGGTACTTCCCATCATTCACACCATTGATATACATTTTTATACCCCCCCCCCCACACACACACACACACATACACTCTCTAGATATACAGGTCTATACACAAAAGTACCATCCAATCAGGGAGCAGGCCGCTTAAATTTGGTAGTTGTCTGTTGCAGGCAATGCTGGATATGCTGTGCAGCCTTGTTTTGATGACCTCTTCCCCCATCTGCATCCCTGACCTTTTAGGAAATGGGGCTCCCTATTGAAATGTCAGGACTGACAATGCCAAGTCTTGATATGCCAAAAAAAAAATAACAGACCAAAAAGGAAGAAGAGTAAATATTGAACATTGCTCTTCTCCTTTAAACTTCTTTTTTGCAGAAGGGGGCAAGCTCCCCCAAACTTATATATATCAACACTGAGACCATAACTCAGTGAAAAGGGGATATTCTTAGAAATGGCCATCTTAGTCTTAGTAGAGAATATTCTAAGAAATGGCAATCTCAGACTTAGTAATTGCAAATCTAGATTTTCAACCACTCAGTCTCCACATTACAGGACTCAACATTCCATGTTCTAACCTTTCATGTGATTACCAGTAAGTGTTTTATAATGCAGTGTATGTAGAGGAACAAACTTTAGTAGATGGTGTCTTGGGAGTAATGAATGGATTCTTCCATTGCCTAAAGATACCAGAAGGGGCAATGTAATGTATGCTAGACATCTGCAGAAAATTGCCCTTGTGTATGCCTTGCTGAAGAACATGACATTGTACAAATTGAGCTTCAGGTGAGCATCCTGACAGAGCAGTCCATACCAGTTGAATTAGCAAATCAGGGGCAGTCTGGAAAGTCAGGGGGAATGTACATCAAAGCTGTTCTGGCAACTAGATAATGTCCTTGGCAATGTGGAATCCCTTCTGGTGTTGCTTGTGAACTTTTGTCATTGGCAGACCCCACCCATCAGGCCAATGGGTGAACAGCTGACTAATAATATATGCCACCCACTCTCTAGGCCTGCTTTCCATCCAACCATGTCAGGCCCCTACTCCATACCCATTCTGATGTTTTCCTTCCATTATATGTCATTTCTCATTTCTTGATCGTTGTCCTACCCTACCCATCACTACTTTTCCACTCTTTATACGTCTGTCTTCATCAACTCTCCTCCCAACATTTTTGGTTGTCTATTTCCCTTCTATTTCTGATTTTGTGCTCTGTTTGCCTGTCTGCCTTGCTACATGCTTTCTCTCTCTGTCTCATCTGCTGTACTGATTGCCCATAAGTGCATATTCAGCAGAACATCTAAGTTGCTGTGTAACCTGGAAGAGCATCCTCATGTGAAACAAAATTCTCTAAACTCCTGACATATGTATGCTCATCAAAAACTTAATGTGCTCATTTTGCTTCAAATACTGTACCTACAGATAACAGGATAAACTATATTTGTAAGTTAGCATGTGATCTCAATATATAGCAGTCCACATTGAAAAAAATGAAAAATGCTGTTCACACCCACTATAATTATGTGCTTCATATATATATATATATATATATATATATATATATATATATATATATATATAGGCAGAAATATCCCGTAAGAAAAATTTTTTAGATGTGCTAAACTTTACTTTTAATTTATTTTATTGTAAATTTGTGTGCTCCTTTCAGGAAAAAATCATACCAAACACTGAAACAATTGTTATGTAAATTACTATTTATGTTGTTTCCTTTTCAGTTTGAATTAAGTGCTGAACATTTCTGAATTCAAATCACAAGTGTGATATATCAGTACTGCCATGCAGATAAAGCACAGGTGTGATTTTACAGTGCCTCCCAACAAGTGCTGTTTAATTCTGTAAAAGAGCCTGTGATATCAGGCGGAGGTCAGAAAAGGTCTTCTCTCACACTCTCTTTCCTCTGTTTCTTTCACTCTCTTTCTGTCTATTAAGGTTTTTCATGACAAAAAAATCCAAAATAATAAAATAAATAAGTTTATTACAATTGGGATAATGGTGTCTTCCTGAAATTAAATAAATTTCAGGAACAAAATCTCATCCAGGTCATAGTTAACCTGTTTCTTTTATCTTCCTTCTGTGGATTTTTAAATCAGTGTATTTTTCCAAAAGAGGCCACAGTGTCAAAAGGGCAATATTAGGAAAGTACAACTTTATGCAGGAGGTGCAGATGTGTATGATTTTAGATAAAGGGACAGGGAATGCAAATAAAACAAAACAAAACAAAATAGAGAAAAAAATAGCAAAGCTTTGTGGGTCTATATTAGAACATTGAAGTTTCAAAACTTCGAATGTTCTAATATCAAACACTATTCAGGGAAAGCTGAAAACATCAAGCATACAGAACAGCAAATGTTTTTCCTAGGGGAAAAAAATCGCTGTTCCAAAACACATACACACAACACAAGCACACCAAACAAACAGCAATCCACACACATGCACCTAAAATCTTACACCTAACCCTACACTAAACTATACACACACCACTAACTATCCACTTACCTTAACCCAAATCCTAACCCTAAGGACCATCACTATCACACACTCACCTCACCTGCGCCCTAACCCTAACTCACCTACCCCGCCCTAACCCTCACGTCCACACAATCGCACACTTACATGACCCGCACCCTAACCCTAACTCACCTAACCCGCCCTAACCCTCATGTCCACACAATCGCACACATACCTAACCCGCACCCTAAGCCTAACTCACCTAACCCACCCTAACCCTCACGTCCACACAATCACACACATACCTAACCCGCACCCCAACCCTAACTATCCTAACCCACACTCAATCGCACACTTACCTGAACCCAACCCGTAACTTTCCACCACAGCGCTGAAAATACCAAAGCGACAGAAACGGACAACTGAATTCTTTCCCTAGGAAAACATTTGGTTTTCTGTTGCTTCAATATTTTCAGCTTTCGCTGAATAGGGTTTGATATTAAAATATTCAAAATTTTGAAACTTCGATGTTATAATATAGACCCAAGCTTTGTGTGTGTGTGTGTGTGTGTGTGTGTGTGTGTGTGTGTGTGTGTGTGTGTGTGTGTGTGTGTGTGTGTGTATGTGTGTGTGTCTGCATATGTATGTTGGAATGGGATACACTCTATGTAACTGTTAGAAAAATGCATAATAGCAATATGCATGCTTAGTGTATTAAAAGCTTAAAAGGGTTAATACATTTATTCTGTTCATGTTGTATGAATCTGCACAGCTACTAGAAACTATAATAAGAGACACTTCATTCTGCTTATGCCATGAAAATATATGCAGCTACTAGAAACTTGATAAGAGACATTTTATTCTGCTTATGCCATGTGAAAATGTGCAGCTGCTAGAAGCCTTGATAAAGAAAACAATAGATGTTTGAAAGCTTAAACCATAGTCAGCATTATTTGTACCAAAGCTAGAAATGTACCTTGAATCTAGACAAAATGTAACACATGTATTAGAACTGTACAACTGAAGAATTAAAGAACCAAGGAGGGCTAAAATAAGCCCAAGGCCAGGTTGTTTTTCTCAAATGTTTTTGAAAGACAGCAATAATCTGACCATGTCAGCAATAAGTCTGGTAACATTTTTTGTGTAACATACAGAAAGCTGTGTCCGACTACGTCAGCAGTACATTTAGTAACATTTTCTGTGTGACATGAAGAGAACTGTATAAGAATAACATACTGAACTCCAGAAAATTAGACAAACCTTGTACCTACATGCTTTGTCTCCTTGCTGCAAGTAATAAAGGGTGCCTTGCTTGAACCTAACGTGCATTGGTCTTTGAAGTTTTTCTTTTACAGATTGGTTCTTCGGACCGGAACCCTCTCTTCACCTCAGATCAGACAGCCAGGTGGCTGAAACCGTACGGGGAAGAAACCAAATTGGTTCTTCTTATATGTAAAGTCCTCTGACTGAATTGTCATCAAAAGAGGCCAGCCACTTTCTGATCTGTGATTGGAGGACGGATTTTCCACGAATCGGTGATCAATCACGTGGGCTCAGGTAAGGTGAATCTACTTTTTTCTGTTTCAGGATCAGGGACTGGATATGTATTGTTTTTTGTCAGATTGTATTTTTCTTAAAGTCAGGGATAAAAAAGGTATTGTCTTGTCATAGATCAGGTGAAACAGAGTAGTAGACTTTAGGCAGTCATTCTGAAGAGACTATAACAAAATCCGTGGTACACGTTAAAACTAGAGAAGTTACGTAACAATTGAAAGGTAAAACAAAATGGGTAATAATTGCACAAAAACACCCCAAAACCCGACGTTAACGGAAGATGCAAAATATATGCAGTCGTAGCGCGCCTATAATATTAGATATTTTTCAAAATGGGTTAATAAGTATGAATTTGACGGAAAATTAGAAAAATCCTCACTTATCAAACTTATCAAACAACTCAAAAATGATTCTAAGGGTCAGGTAAAAAAGCAACGACGGTTAGGAATTCCTCAGGCACACAGGTGGCTGGAGGAAGTAAACCGTAGGGACCAAAAGAACAAGAAGATTCAAAAGCAATGTTTTTAGATAGGGAGGATAACAACTTAGTAATAGCATCAGCACCTCCACCTCCCTTACCAGAATATGAAGTGAGTGAACAGGTTAGTCCACCCCCACTATATCCTGTGGTCACTGGAGACAGAGACATTATAAAACTGAAACTAACTAAAATCAGGGATCCCATCGAGACCAGGTCCTGAACAAAGGCAAGTAATTCAGAAGAAGGTATCGAGTTATGGCAAATAGTTAAGAATTCACGATCTACAGGAGAAGAGGAAGAAATATGCCCGCTTATAGAGATACCCAATCCTCAGGCAGGTCAGGACAATCAGGACCCAACCATTCTAGTATATAGACCTTGGACTCCGGAAGATATCCGAAAAGCCACTGAGGGAATTCCTCATCCAAAGATTAATTTTAGAAAATTCTCAGAAGACTTACAAGGAATGAGGTTGAGTTATAACTTAAATGGAGAAGAAATAGAAAAGGTAGTTAGACAGATTGTAGGGCCAGATTGGTACATGATTTGTGGCAACTGGAATTCTTGTGACGCTGCACAAAGACCCCTCCCACATAGCAGCGCAGAGTTAGACACTAGAGTAAAAGGTCTTACAGACCGCATCTCTGAAAAATGGAAACCTAGGGCAGACTGGACTTGCATTAATCAATGCATCCAACAAGAAGGTGAAACAATTGACCGATATTATGCCAGATTGCTAGAATGTTTTAATAACCACTGTGGAATGCAGGTTCCCGAAGATCAAACACAAGATTCCCCATATGAACAGCAGTTAAAGAATGCATTTTAAAAGGCAGTAGCACGCCTATAAGCAGTTTCATTACGAAACACATGGTAGACCATCGTACAAGCAGGTTATAATCATTATTTGAATATGCTAGGTATGCCGAAAGGCATTTTAATAGCAAAAAGAAAGAGAAGGCTCAAGTACAGTGTAGAAGAAGGAGCAGAAGTTTATGTAGTGCAGTCTAGGAAAAAGGGCAAGGAAAACAAGCAGTCTGATCAGTGATCAGAGGACTTTGAAGGGTGTAAGAAAAGGGGAGAATGTTTTAAATGTGGTAAAAAGGGACATTTGGCAAGGGATTGCAGGAAAAATAAGAAGGCAACAACGGAAGACAAGGAAGGTGAGGACTGACTATATGATAGTCAAGAATCACTAGAAGGGGCTAGTAGAGAAAGGACAAATGAGAATGTGAAAGAGGGAGTAGAGGAAGTGCAGGAAGTTAGCGACAATGAAGAAGACGAAATATTAGACCTAGCTTTATTGAAATTGGAGCTCTATTTAGCAGACACGAAACCAGAGGTTACACTCTTGGTGGAAGGGATTCAGGGGCATCACGGACCCTGATACACCCCTCCAAATTACCAGAAAACTCAGAGTCGCCTGATTACATACTGGTCAAAGCAGCTAATGGACAGCTGTATCGGGAGCCCCTCTCCCGTAACATTGCAATAACTGATCCAGTTTCAGGATTGACACAGAAAAGCAAAATTGTAGTTTCTGCAAAATGCCCAGTAAATCTCTTGGGCAGAGATCTCATGCAGTTATTTGGTATAGCAGTAGTCCCAACCATGCAGGGTATGGAAGCACAGCAACACACTAACACCTTTGTGGTGCAATCGGAGGGTGAAATGTTTTATTGGTACAGCCAGGACTTGGTTATGACTGGTTCAGGGACTGTGACCAAAGAACTGATGAACGTAGCCATCAGCAAGTTTCCCTCCCTTAACATTGATAAGCAACACTTGTTGCACTGTACCCTGTATTTTTGTAGCACACCAGGTCCTGATAAGGAATATGAGAAAGAATTATTTAAAAATCGTATGAATAGATTGGTATTGCATAATTTGTACTGGGATGCAGAAGGGAATAGTGTAGCCAGCTGTTCACTGCCCCAGGAGTTTTTTGCACTTTATAAATCTAATCGATTACCACATGTTAGCTTAACCAAAAACAAAAATATAAAATGGGCAGACTTAGGGGAGAAAGCCACGAGATGGGAGAAACAAACAGAACTGGAACTGTTAGGACAGGGAATACAAGTGCAAAAATTGAATTGGGTAACTCAGACCAACCCAGCTGTGCACTTACATTCTTGCGAAGACAGCTGATGGACACTCCTACTAAAGGAGGAAGAAAACGCCTTGCGAGATATAACAGAGACTCTCTGGTCGACAGGAAAATCAGATGTAGGACTCATTCGTACAGCAGGGCCAGTTACTATCACACCAAAGTCAGCATTCAGACCACAAAAGAGACAGTATCCCTTAAGAAAAGATGCAGAAGTAGGGATAAAGCCTATTATAGCAGCATTACTTAAAGGAGGGATACTAGTAGAATCTCCCGATTCACCATGTAACACACCCTTATTTCCAGTTAAAAAAGTTAAACAAGCCAATGGAGAATGGCGTATGGTCCAGGATTTACAAGCAGTAAATGACGCAGTAATACCAAGGGCACCCACAGTGCCAGATCCACACATCCTGTTGAATGACTTAAAACCTCAGCAAAAGTATTTTTCTGTGGTAGACATTAGCAATGCATTCTTTTTGATACCGATACACCCTGATAGCCAGTATTGGTTTGCATTTACATTTCAGGGAAAGAGATACACATATACGCACCTACCACAGGGATATTGTGAAAGTCCAATGATATTCTCACAAGAAATGGCAAGCAACTTGGTGGGATTTGACCCACCAAAAGGTAGTCAGGTTTTACTTTATGTTGATGACATTTTGTTAGCGGCCCCCACCCTGCAGGATTGTAGGGAAGATACCATATCACTTCTACGATTTTTAGCCGTTGAGGGACATAAGGTAAACAAAGACAAACTGCAGCTCTGAAAAAAACAGGTTAAATACCTAGGATATGTAATATCCAAGGAAGGTAGAACATTAGATGAGGACAGAAAAGTAGCAATTTTGCAAGCACCAAAACCCACTACCAAGAAGGAAATGATGTCCTTCCTGGGTACAACTAATTTTAGTCAAAGCTGGATTCCAAACTATGCCTTGGAATCTGCACCTTTAATTGACCTTATATATAAGAGGCCTATGGCAGCGCAGGATTTGTTACAATGGACACCAGAGGCAGAATTTGCCTTTTGTAAACTAAACCAATTAATAGCGTCCTCACTAGTTCTGGGACTGCCAAACTATCATAAACATTTTTTCCAGACTGTAGATTGCAAGCAGGGTTATATGACATCAGTACTAACACAACAGCATGGGGATAAGCAATGCCCCATTGCTTACTATTCATCACAACTGGACCCAGTGGCATGGTGCTTACCCCACTGTGTACAGGCAGTAGTCGCAGCAGCGATGGCAGTACAGGCTTCAGCCTCAGTAGTCTTATTTCACCCTCTTACTTTGAGGGTACCCCATGCAGTCGCAATTATTTTATTGCAAGAAAAGGTGGCATACCTATCCCCTGCTAGGCATCTTTCCTGCATGACTATATAGTTGAGCTAACCTCATATGACAATTGAACGATGCACAACTTTGAACCCTTCTACTCTGCTCCCAACTCCTGCAGACGGCACACCGCACCACTGCTTGCAGGTAATCGAGCAAAAGACATTACCTAGAAAAGACCTCACAGATGTTCCCTTGGATGATGCCAAGGTGACATACTACGTGGATGACTCGTGCAAGAGGGGTCCTGCAGGACAGAACCTAGTAGGATATGCAGTAGTCTCTGATACTGAGGTTGTAGGAGCAAAATCCTTACCACACAATTTATCTGCACAAGCAGCAGAATTGATTGCCCTGACACGGGCATGTACCTTAGCAAAGGGTAAATGTGTAAACATTTTTACGGATAGCCAGTACGCTTTCTCCACTGTGCATGTGTTTGCACAACAGTGGAAAAACCGGGGAATGATAACATCTACTGGCAAACCTATAAATCATGCACAGTTTATTTTAGATCTTTTAGAATCTATTCAGTTACCTCAGAAAGTGGCCATTTGCAAATGTACAGCTCACACCAAGCAACAAGATAGGATTTCAAAAGGTAATGCAAGAGCTGATACAGCTGCAAAACAAGCAGCTACAGAGGTATTTCTTTTAAACGAGGAATTACAACCCTCTGAAACTTTGAATCTAGATATGTTAAAAACAATGCAGACACTCACTATGCAAGCTGAAAAACAGCGATGGATGAAACGAGGAGCAGTCCTCGAAAAGGGGCTGTACATCTCTAAAGAAGGGAAATCAATACTACCTTCTAATTTGTTCCGCTATGCGGCATTGTTGAGCCATGGGCAGTGCCATGTCTCAACAGGGGGGATGATACAGCTGGTGAACCAGGTGTTCACAACGTACGGATTTACAAACTACTCTAAAAAAATTTGTTTAATGTGTCACATTTGTAACAAACATCATGCACAGGGGGGCGATAAAGCCCAAGCAAGGGAGTTTTCCCACACCACCATATCCGTTTCACACTATCTGTATGGATTTCATAGAATTGAACAAATGTGAGACTAAGAAGTATTGCCTTGTCATTATAGATATGTTTTCCAGGTGGGTGGAAGCCTTTCCAACCAAATATCCAGATGCAGCTACAGTGGCAGAAGTACTTGTCAAGGAAATTATTCCTAGGTTCAGCATTCCGGAAAGAATCTACAGTGACAATTTTACACACTTTGTAAATCAAACCATACAGCAGTTGAGTAAGTATTTTGGTATTTCTTTAAAAAATCATTGTGCATATCATCCGCAGTCTGCAGGGTTGGTTGAAAGGCATAATGGTATACTGAAAAGCAAACTGAGGAAATTAATAGCTGAGACAGGAAAAACTTGGTTGTACTGTTTACCCCTGGCACTGTTGAACATGAGAACTGTCCCTACAGCAAAAGGACTGACTCCTTTTGAAAAACTGTTTGGAAGGGCTTATTGTACACCCCAATGGAAACCTCTCATGTCATCAGACCAGGAAGCTGATTTTACACTAGCTGAATATATGAAAAGTTGTTGAGTTCTAAACATCTGTTGCAGTCTAATTCTGTTTCAGACCAAAAACGAACCAAAATATCGGAAGTGACAGTGACGCCAGGAGACTGGGTATGGATTAAAATCGTGAAGGAAAAGAACTGGGCATCGCTGAGGTGGGAAGGTCCCTACCAGGTGCTTCTTTCATCACCTACTGCAGTCAAGATAGCAGAACGAGCTTCGTCGATACACCTGACGCACTGCAAGCTGGTAAAAAACTTTGAGTTGGACAAAGACCTTACCTCTCCATCGGGACCTTAAGCACAAAGGTCTGGCTACAAAGGGAGGTCAGATCAATAGGAACTGATCCACCCCAAACCCAGTGAAGCAATCATCAGTGCTAAAGGTCCCATAGGGCAGAGAGTAAGATCACGTGTCCTAAGTGAGATGACGAAATTGAGTAAGATCCAAATACACCTACTTGGAAGAACCGGAGAAAATGAAAATGCAGAACAACCGTTTCCACAGAAGTATTACATGACCATCCTGTTGACTGTACTGGTAACAATAATCTTTTTATTGTGGCCATTTCCTTTCTCAGACATGCAAGTAGAATTAAATAAGCGTGCAGAATGGCACCCGAACTTCCAATACCTACCAGGCAATCAAATATGTGTATGCTGAAACCTTTAATGTTTCGAATTGCTGGGTCTGCACAGCTCTACCAATAGCATAACTTCAGTTCCCCTAGGGGCTAATAAGACCTGGGAAAACCTAATTCATGATACATCAAATGTCACATCAAAAGATAAAGTAGCATTGCACTTGTCTATTCGTCAGAAGGGAACCATGTGTTTTTATAAGAATGATACAGTCAAGGTAGGATGGAGCTATTGCAATGTAACAGTTCCCTTTAGATGCTACACTAAATCTAATAACATCGGATCCTATTGCAACACGAGCTATGATTCATTTGTTGAACTGATGCATAGGACAATCGAAGAAGTAAAACATGATGCTGTCCTCTACAAAACAACTGTCCATAATCGACAGAAAAATGTTTCACACAGGACAAGGGTATGTTTATAGTAAAGTTACTACTAAAGTGGAAGATTGTTACTTTATATGCAGCAGAAAAGCATATAAATGGCTACCCAAAAACTGGTCCGGTAGTTGTTTTTTGGGGTACCTGGTTCCGGCCATATGACACACGGCAGTTTTACCTCAAGGGAAAATTCGGAATGTCCGAGAAATCAAGAAGCCTGTCAATCCAGTGGGACAAATCAATGCACCCTGGAAATACCATCATGACTTAGGCCCTGGGAATAACAACGGACTGTCACACATGGATCTGAGTGATACCATCATATCATGGGCAGGCATACTACCAGTTTATGGAGCAACAAAATCAATCTGGGAACTGAGAAAATTGTCTAAACTTCTCGAAATAATGAGTAATGCAACCATTTCTGCCCTAGAGTTAGTAACCGATGAACTGACCGCCATGAGAACAGTGGTACTTCAAAATCGCATGGCTCTTGACTTCACCCTAGCCGCGAAAGGAGGTACGTGTGCTTTAATCCAGGAGGAGTGCTGTTCATGCATTCCTGACTACAGACACGAGATAGACAACCATCTTGAGGTAATTCAGCAGGTGTCGGCCATGACCAAACCGGGGCCAAATCCATTGACGGACTTTTTTCAGAAATGATTTGGGGGTTGGGGCAGCATCCTGATGATCATTCTGATTGCCATCTGTGTAGGGATAGCCCTACTGATGGTGTGTGGGGGCTGCTGCATCCCCTGCATAAAAGGACTAGTTAAAAATTTTGTAGACATTTCAGTTTCAGAAACTTTGTACCAGGAAGCTGAACTCGAAGAATTACTCAAAAAATGAAAAATGCTTTCATGGGCTTAAACTAAAAGACTCTCTAACTGCAAATCCTGAGTAGGAAGAGGTTAAGGGAAGAAAAAACTGTTTATGCTTGTTTTGAAAGTAGAATAAAGTATTAAAAGGGGGGAAATGTTACAAAAATGCATAATAGCAATATGCATGCTTAGTGCATTAAAGGCTTAAAAGGGTTAATACATTTATTCTGTTCATGTTGTATGAATCTGCACAGCTACTAGAAACTTTAATAAGAGACACTTCATTCTGCTTATGCCATGAAAAGATGTGCAGCTACTAGAAACTTGATAAGAGACATTTTATTCTGCTTATGCCATGTGAAAATGTGCAGCTGCTAGAAGCCTGGATAAAGAAAACAATAGATGTTTGAAAGCTTAAACCATAGTCAGCATTACTTGTACCAAAGCTAGAAATGTACCTTGAATCTAGACAAAATGTAACACATGTATTAGAACTGTACAATTGAAGAATTAAAGAACCAAGGAGGGCTAAAATAAGCCCAAGGCCAGGTTGTTTTTTCTCAAATGTTTTTGCAAGACAGCAATAATCTGACCATGTCAGCAATAAGTCTGGTAATATTTTCTGTGTAACATATAGAAAGCTGTGTCCGACTACGTCAGCAGTAGATTTAGTAACATTTTCTGTGTGACATGAAGAGAACTGTATAAGAATAACATACTGAATTCCAGAAAATTAGACAAACCTTGTACCTACATGCTTTGTCTCCTTGCTGCAAGTAATAAAGGGTGCCTTGCTTGAACCTAGCGTGCATTGGTCTTTGAAGTTTTTCTTTTACAGTAACCAATGGCAGTGAGCTGAATATATTACTATCACTGTTACATATTTGTTTGTTCATTTCATCAGTTAGACATCTGAGATGTATACTATCAAAGTGGCAGTAATTGGTGGGCACATCTGTTTGTATGCTTGCATTTGTATGTGATGGGTTGCACTGTATGTTTCTAACAGCAACAAAATGAAGTATATTACTATCGCTATGTATGTTCCCATTAATTTGATCACTTACACAGTGGCTGTAATTGGTGGGCATACCTTTGTGTGTCTCTGTAATAGGTTGCATTGTATGCATCTGACAGCAATGAGATGAAAGATATTATTGTGGCTATTCATTTGATCATAGTTAGATATCTGAGTTAATAAACTGCACTGGATGAATATAAGCCATGGTGGTGCAGCGGTAGCATTGTTGCCTCACAGCAAGAGGTTCTCCCATTCGATTCTCGGCTGGAGCACCTTCTGTGTGTAGTCTTCATGTCCTCCCTGCGGTCGAGTGGCGTTCAAAAGACATATGTAGAATGGACGTGCCTTCGTTGAAGGTTGGGCGTCGAGCTGGCACCTCAGCACCCGTAAAATATCTACTGGCAATCATTAGCAGACCGGAGTTCGGCTGTGGCAACCCCTAACTGGGAAAATCCAAAAGAAGAACAACAACTGGATGAATATATATATATATATATATATATATATATATATATATATATATATATATATATATATTTATATGTATGTCTGTGTGTATGGGGTGCATGAGTACTCAGAGGGATGTACTGGGATATAAGGTATGCATAAAACAGAAATAAGCTGAAATATGCTATGGTGGATATTATCTATTTATTTATTAAGTTGATTACAATCAGACATCTGAGATGTATACAGTTAATAAAGTGTCTGTAAGTGGAGGACACATCTGTGTGTTTCTAGGAAGGGTTTAAATGGTTTTCACTGTACAGCTGACTGCAACATGCTGAAATATAATCCCGTGGCTGTTTATGCATTTGTTCATTTGAGCACTTACATCTGAGTGGCAGTAGGTGGGCATATCTGTGTGCATGTGTATGCCTGTAAAAAAGTCTATGTGTAATGGATTGTACTGTATGCATCTGACAGTAATGAGCTGAAGTATATTAAATTAGCTATTTATGTCTTCATTCATTTGATCACACTCAGACATCTGAAGTGCACACTGTTGATTAGATGACTGTAATTGGTGGGGCACATCGGTATGTGAATAGGTATATGTGTAATGGGCTGCACTCTGTGTCTGATGACAAAAGGCTGAAATATATAACAGTTATTATTTATGCATTTATTCAATTGATCATAGTTAGACATCTGAGGAATACATAGTCAAAGTGGCTGTAACTGGTGGGTACAGCTGATTGTGTATGTGTTTAATGCATTGCTGCATATGTGTCTGATGCAATGGCATACAATATAAAACTTGGATAATATTTATATATTTGTTAATTCATTTGATCATAGTCAGACATCTGTGATGTACACAAGCAGACATATATTATTGTGGGTATTATGTTTTCATTGATGAGATCACAGTCAGACATCTGAAGTGTACATGGTCAATAAAGTGGCTGTAATTGATTAACATATATTTGTGTGTGTGGGTGTGTGTGTGTGTGTGTATGTGTGTGTGTGTGTGTGTGTGTGTGTGTCTGTGTATGTGTGTGTGTGTGCACTTGTGGTGGAGGTGAGCAACAGTTTGCACTGTTTGTGTATGAGTGCAACAAGCTGAAAAACATGATTGTGGCTATTAATAATGCATTTATTTATTTGTTTGATAATCAGACATCTGAGGTATACACAGTAAAGTGTTTGTAATTGGTTGGCACATCTGTGTTTCAGTATGTGTGTGTGTGTGTGTGTGTGTGTGTGTGTGTGTGTGTGTACTTGTAGAGGAGGTGAGTATTAGGTTTCATTATATATGTGTGACAGCAATGAGCTAAAGTATATTACTGTGGTTATTTATGTATTATTTTTGTATGTATATAGAGTCAAAGTGGTTGCAGTTGGACATATTTTTGTTTATGCGCATGAGTATGTATGTGGAGTTGTATATGGCAGATTGCACTTTATGCATCAAACAGCGTCGGACCGCAATGAGCTGCAGTATATTACTGTGATTATTATTTTTGTATGTATTAATTCATTTTCTGATATGCATATAGTCAAAGTGACTGTAATTGGAGGTCACATTTTGTGCGTGTGTGTGTGTGTGTGTGTGTGTGTGTGTGTGTGTGTGTGTGTGTGTGTGTGTGTGTGTGTGTGTGTTATGGGGTGCATCATATGTATCTGACAACAGGAAGCTGAAACATATTACTGTGCCATTGTTTATGTATTTATTCAGTCATTTTTCAGAATCAGACAATTTTTTCTCTTTCTTTTTTAATTAGTACAATATTAAGAGTTGGTCTCTGCATTTTGTTGCTATATCTTTCTTCATGCCAGCACTCTGTACTCAGTATGACATGTTCACTAAAAATGTGTATTATTTTTATTATTCAACAATACAGTTTTAAATTTTAGTCTCTCCAGATATTTTGTTACATTTTGCTTTATGTTACTGCTCCATTTCTGTTCTATTTATTGAAGCTGTTAAGTATGACACTGTGAACATACCTGCTTAATCTCCATAATTTTGAAAAGCTGTTTTCTGTTGCTGCTGCCAAACCTCATTTTTCTTATAAACTAAGTTCAGGATCATGACACCTGTGGGAAGGGACCAAACCAGGTGTTTGAAATTACAGACATATGCATATACTCTTGTTTGCAGTTCTGTACTTCCTATTTGTCAAAGTCCCCTCTCCCACTATCATCATTATGTTGTTAACTGCAAGTTTTATGATTATACATTTTATGTTAACTATCTCAGGTTTTTCTTGTTGGGGGTACAGCCTTTGTTATTGTTTGCAACCAGCTAAAATGCATTTCTATGTTCACTATGTTTCTGCATTAGTAAGTCAGTCACAGTTACCGTTACCTTTCAAGGTAAATCATCACTGTACCCATGAGCTACTGCTGGCAAACTGTGGAAGGCTATAGCTATAATGAATATTCTCTTTCCTTGCTGTTTGGTGGCTGTCCCACTTTCTGTTGTCAGCATACTGCAGTGCATTAATATGGACATTTCTTCTTGCTTCTAGCCAGTAAATATTACAGTGTCCCCCAAAAAAGTGGATGAGATGCATACATCTGTATAGTGGTTTTTTTTTGTTCTTGTAGTTATCACTATCATCAATGTGTAGAATTTAAACTGTGATGTCTATGGCAGTACAGTACAGAATGAAATATATTCACGTTTGCCTGATTCAGTACATTAGTACTGACAAAAACTGAGAATGAGATGTACTTTCTATGAGTTATTAAGGATTGCTGGTGTGGGCTATGGAAATATAACATTTTTCATATGTTATTTTACAATGTATTAATGGGTATGACAGCAACAGTGTAAGAGTGCAGCCTTGCTTGCAGAGGATGATAGTAAAAGAAATGAAGGCACATAAAAAAAGATGGGCAGTATGCAGGCATCCTGAACTAGACAGTCTTGTTTACACATTAATGGATATCCATATTTGTTTATGTAATGCTAATATCTCTAGAAAGATGGCTTCAGTAATGAGGAGCTCAGTGTTAACAGCAAGCTGATATGAATTACTATGTATGTGGGTGAAACAGGGTATATGAGATGTACAGTCCTTGAGGTACTGCAGATTGTGAAATTTCATGGAAAATATATTTTCTCATGTTTGCTTTTAAAAAGCATCAGTGGACTTGGTAGGAAGAGTATGAATATGCACCCATACATGTATAGGATGGTATTAAGAAATTACACCACAAAGAGGTTGGTAACATGTGCACACCCTAAAATTTACAGCTTTGTTTTTCTCCTTTGGATATATTAGTAATATTTGTATATTGACAGCAATATCTCAAGAATGATGCCATCAACATTAGGAAGCAATGAGACACATGGAAGCTGACATGATTTGACATATATGGACAGTGAAATTATCACTGTGGGCTATGCATAACTTGAGTAATTGAAACGTGTTTGCAGACAGTTATGAAAATTATGAAATATTTTCCATAATTTCATAAGAATGCAAACGTGGAATGTGATAATGTTATTTAGGGGGGACTGTACAAGTAAGTAATGTTTTTTGGCTTTTCCCGGTTAGGGGTTGCCACAGCAGAACTCCGGTCTGCTAATGATTGGCAGTGGATTTTTATGGTGCCGAGTTGCCAGCCCAGCACCCAACCTTCAAAGAAGGCACACCCATTCACATTCGCACCTACCTGCATGTCTTTAACGTTACTTGACCGTGGGGAGGACATGCAGACTCCACACAGAAGGCACTCCAGCCAAGGATTGAACAGGAGAACGTCTTGCTGTGAGGTGACAACTCTAACCGCTGCACCACCGCGGCCAGGGGAGACTGAACAAGTAGTGGCTGTTAATTATATCTCTGGATATGTTTATCTTACTGTCATTTTGTCTGACTATTTTAGTTGAAAGTTATTAATATTATCAGTATGCTAATACTGATTTTAATATTTCATGATTTGAGGCTTCTGCTTCAGGGAGCAAAGTGGTACTTGCAAACTGACACTATCTGGTAGGCAAGCATAGTGATGTGATCATTGTGGGAAGTACTGGGCTAGGATTGTTGAAGAGTGTTAGCAAAAATATAATATGAATCATATGAAATATCTCTGCATTTCCTTTAATAAGCCAAAAAAGAGTATTATGCTATTTTGCAATGGGACCCATAAAAATTGTGGGTGGTATAAAAAATGACATTAATATGTGTTAGGTAATGTAAGTGTTTGAGGGTTGGGAAGGTGTCTTAATGGTTATGTTGTTTACCTTATAGACACAAGGTGCAGGGTTTGATTCTCACATGGGGTAATTGGCTAGGCTTAAAATGGCCAACAAGGGCAGTTAGCCTAGTAGTAATCTAAGAACCTATGAACAAGTTTTTAATATTAGCAATATCCTGTTGCTAAAGCTAATATTACATGAATGTTATGCTGTGCAAGGGAACAATGTATGTTTGAGGGGACAATGAATGCAATGTGTAATAGAAAAAATTATATTATATGCACTCAGGTAAGAGTAACATATGCAGAAATGTAACGAGTTGTTCGAGGTGTGAAGGCTTAATGGTAGCCATATTCAAATAATACTGAGAGTAGTATCTCATGAAATGTAGGTCATATATTATAGAGCACAGTGCCATCTGCAGGCTGACCGAATATAGTAGGTATCCACAGTGAAAATCTAACTGTGGAATTATAGAGCTTGAGTTACTGATGAATGTTTGCAAAAGGTTATGAAAAATATGATGTATTTTACATACCTACATTAATAAAACAAGAAATGAGTGTGGTACTACCAGGTTTTAGATCATAGGGAAGCAGTGGGTGTTAGAAACATGATTCTAAATACACTTGGGTAAGTGAAACACATAAATATAGCTATTTATTGATTGTATGCTGTATTAATAACTTTATTCTAATGTTCAGTCTAATTTCTCTTGAACAGCGTATCATGTGTTAGGAAGCAATGGTTCATCTGCAAGCTGACACAAAATGGTAGGCATCCACAGTGAAAACAACAGTATGGGATGTATAGGACTTGAGTTACTGAAGAGTGTTTGTAGAAGGTTATAACATTTATAAATTATTATTTACCCCAGGATTACCCTGCACTACTAATGGACAGATGCAGCTCCTAAATGTTCTCTCCCATGTATGAGTCCCCTCAAATTATTTATGTCATGATCCCAGTTATCTTCACCATATATAATTATCAGCTATGGGATGAGCAAGGCCAATATAACACCAAGTAGGCTTGAGTAATGCAAGTCCCAAAAGGGAAAAGACTAGGCTTATAATAGCCCACAAGGTCAGCTAGCCTAGTACTTACCTATGAACCTATTAATAATCAAAATGGAGTGTAATACTGTCATGTTAGGGTGCTATGCAAGACCTGAGTTTTTGTACACAAGTGATGGAAAATGCAACTGTGCAAGAAAGACACAGCAAAAATGTAGTTATTTATTTGAGATACACTGTATTCATATTAATATTATTCTAATATTGAAACTAATATCTCATGAAAAGTAGGTCATGGCTTAGGAAGCAAGATGGCTTCTGGCTGTATACTGACAGGATAGGTTCATTACTCTGAATGAAAACATCACTGTGGAATCTACACAGCCTGAGGTAGTGAAGAATATTTGCAAGAAATTATGAAAAATATGAAATATTTTACATATTTATATTAAAAAAAGAAAAACAGAGTATTCTACTTTTATGCCACATTGACCTACACAAACTGTGGGTACTAGAAGAAAAATAATATGATACACATAGGTAAGACACACACACACAGACACAGACGTAAGTGTTTGAGTTATACTGTACTAATATTAACAATGCTTATAATATTGAGCCTAATATTTTATTAACTGTTGGTTGTATGTGATGGATCAAGGTACCATTTAGAAGTTGACATGATTTGCTAAGCATGCATATTGAAACAATAATGCAGTGACTGGTTTTGACAAATAGTGGCTAACTTCACGACACCCATGCAGATGGAGAATGGGTGCATGACTGTCGAATCATACACCAATGCATTGTACGAACACGTGCACAAATGCATTGAACTGGCCATACCAAACAGAACCAAGACGCTGTCCTCCAAAAAAAGGAAGACAATCTGGTGGTCCCCTGCCATAAACAAACTCTACAACAGGAGAAAGAAACTTTTGCCGAAAAATGTGAAGTCCCAAGGCTGGAAAAACTCCCTTATTAGCCTCAACATAAAGATGAGATCCCTCATCAAATCCTCTAAAGCTAGCTACGAAAACAAGATTGCAGCTGATACTAAAGATAATCACAAGACCTTCTATGGTTATGTCAAGAATCTTCACGGCAATACCCAGGTTTGCTACAAGCTACTGCACAACGGTAACTCTTATACCGAGCCAACAGATATTGCCAATATACTGGCCGATAGGTTCAGTGCCAACTTTACCTCCCCCAAAGGACCAATCACAATATCAAAAGAATGCCAGGGACCCAATATTACTGCTGCACAGGTTAAAACTGCACTGTCCAAGGCCAAGAATGCAGCATCTATGGGACCCGACAATATCCCTGGCTGTGTTCTTCATGAACTACAAAATGAACTGGCACTACACCTATGTGCCCTATTCAATCACAGCCTCACCTCAGGCATTGTCCCTACCAAATGATGCACTGCCTCAGTCATCCCTCTCCATAAAGGGGGAGTGACTACACACCCGGGGAACTATCGTCCCATTAGCCTGATGAGTCTGATATGTAAGTCTATGGAGTGAATCATCATGGACCTGATAAATAAGGATATAGGGAATCTCCAAACTCTGGACCCCACCCAATTTGGCTTTGTGAAGGGCAGATCATGCCTGCTCAACCTGGTCTACTTCATCGAGTCAGTCACCAGAGCTGTGGATGAAGGCAAGGTAGTCCATACAGCCTACCTCAATCTGGCCAAGGCCTTTGATACCATTCCCCACTCCAGAATCATAGATAGACTCAATAAACTAGGCATCAACCCCTATGTCACTAGGTGGGTGGCAAACTGGCTCATAGATAGAACCCTCAGCGTGAAAGTAGCAGACTCCAAGTCAGACTGCCGACCAGTCATGAGTGGAGTTCCACATGGATCGGTCCTGGGTCCTCTCCTGTTTGGTATCTACTTCTCAGAAGCCTAGGCCGACATGAAGGGCCTCTGGCTGATCAAGTTCACAGATGATTGCAAGCTGGGAGCCATTATTAACTCCCCAAGTGATATAGACATCCTACAAAAAGGCCTCACCGAGATTAACAATTGGTGTCAAAACCATGGCCTTAAACTCAATGCCAAAAAATGCATCATCATCCCCTTTGGAAAAACTCAGTTCCTATGAATTACCACATTGATGGCAGTCCACTGAACACTGAAGGCATTATATGAGATCTGGGAACACAGGTTGATAGTAACCTCTCTTTTGACCACCACATAGCCACTGTAGTCAGAAACTCCTTCTATGTGGCACATCTCATTACTAAGGGTTTCGCATCCAGGAAGAAGGAGGGCATCATCTCTATATACTCCTCCCTCATAAGACCAATCATCGAGTACAATGCCCCATTTGGCATGTACCTAACCAGACACCTGCAACAACTGGAGAGACCACAAAAGTACCTCACAAAGAGGATACTGGTCCTTAAACACATGGCCTATATGGACAGACTCAAAAAAATCCAGCTATTCTCTGTCTCATATAGACTACTTAGAGATGATCTCTGCTTGACTTACAAAGCCATGTCTGACCCAACCCTGTTAGATATGCTACACCTAAAAAAATCCCAATCCCTCCACACTACATGCTCCAGAGACCTCAACCTCATTACCTCAATCAATAGAACATGCTGGAGGGGCAGGTTCTTAATCCAGAGACTGCCCATGCTCTGGAATAGAATTTCAATACACGTCAAGCAGAGCACCTCGCTGCCACTATTCAAGAAGAATCTTGCTGAGTAGACGGGAAATAGAAAATTCACCCCGGGAATCACTTCAGTGGCTTTGCTTGATAGAGGCACTGGAAACTAACGTTGGGCGACACGAAGCCAGGGCATTCCTATGGGCTAGACTTGTAAAGGCCCTAGGGCCATTAGCCTAGCACACACCTATGAACCTATGATACAGAGCTACAGTTATTAAAGTGATTTGTTACACTTTTTTAGGTGTTTTTGTTTTGTTCTGAATTTCTTTGGTGAAATTATTTATTTATTTTCTAGCTGAAATTGTCGAGATAGATCATTGGTTGGCATTCTGAATCTTAAGTCTCTGTGAAATTCTACTCACCAACATTATGTCATGTTAGGTAACAGTGCTAGAGTAGAGCTAGAAATATTGAAGTGTTGGCAGGCTTTATAAAGAGACTTCCTCTTATCTTTTTTCTTGGATATCAACTTGCACAAGATAAGAACAATATAAATGCAGTCACATTCAGTTTTTAATCTAATCAGTATTGCTCTGGGTATTTTACTTTTTACACAGCAGTGCTTTTTAAGGAGTTGCTGTTAAGTTTGTGCAGTGGTAAAATAGGTTATAGCTGTGTATTTTACTGCCTGTTGCCTCATGCTTGTTACAGTTTGTTTTTAAAACTAGCATAATTTTTGTTTCTGTGGAAATACTCATTTATGAATTATTTTGAGATGTCTAAACCAAGATATATAAGTTGTGTTGTGCATACCTCTCAACTGTCCACAATATTGCAAAATGTCCCTGACTGGGTTTTTCATTCACACACGTAGAGCTTTAATGCAATATCGCTGCATACTTCATACATGTTGACTTCTGTGTGCACATCACAATCAAGCTGTCTCCATGATCTACTCCCAACAGTTTCATCATTCCACCCTCTATTACCCTCCCAAATAGCTTCAGTATTAAGCCTTTGTTATCTGGTAAACTTCACTACATACTTGCCCTACAGTTTTGTAATATATTTGCATCAGAAATGAAAAAAAATCACATTATGTACAGAAGAAACAATGCACTAAATTTCACTCCCTTGCCAAAGACTGTGTGCAACTGTATGCATGTGCAAATGCTTTTATCTGCATGTGTTTGTGTGGCAATATGTGGCACACATGAGGATCATTGCGGTACTCATTTCTAATTTTATATCCATATCTAATTTTTAAACAGATCCATACCATTTACTAACGTCTCCCCTACATACAACAAAAACACTACTCATACGCCTACTGCTGCCACTCATAGGATTGCCAACAGCAATAGCACACCACTGTGCCACTCAAAAGATTGCCAACAAGAACAGCACACTACTGTGAATCAACAGTGATAACTGCAAGTGTGACCACAAAACAAAAGTAATGCATTCACTAGTATGAAATATATATCGCATTTAGTAAGCAGCAGCAAAAGATGTTCATTATTTCCTAGCAGAAGCTATGCTATTTGTGATTTTTCAAATGCTTTTCACTGCACTATGGGGAAAGTCACACAGCCTCATCAACATCAACACTGCAGTCATCTGAACTTCATGGTGATCTCAGATATGGGTCATCCTTGTAAGGATTTAAAACTCCAACAACAGAACTAAAACAAACAACTTGGACATATCACTATTAAAAAATACAGTGCTCAGAATCATTTTAATGCACTAAACCGACAGCCTCAGTGGAATGCCTTATATGACATCAAAGGTCAAAGGGCAAGCCACAGAGAATTACATGGAGGTGGAGGATCACAGAATGAAAAATAATGGAAAAAATGATTACAAATCATGAAACAATTATAACACAACCACAGAAGGATGCATTGCAACAGTAAAACGACCATGAAGGTAAAAACAACAAATCATTTTAAGGAGTGTTTGCAAAAAAATTAAAAAATTCAACATATTTTACATACTTAAAACAGACACAGAGTGTGATGCTGTCATGTTTGAGATGGAATATGTAAGCTGTAGGTGCTACTTAAAAACTGACATTAAAGCATGATGGGTAATGTCAAGGCTTCCAGAGATATAAATGCTTGTTTTGTAAAGCAGTTATGAATATTAGATAATTTTTTATATTGGAATCAATATTGAAAAATCTGTGATACTTACAGGAAAACAAATGCCATCTTATGCACAGTATTATGACATAATATTGGCCACTCATAGTTGCCATCTAACATGCTTCAGTAGCTCAATATTGTTGTTTTAAAATATTTTAGAGACTGGGCAAACTATACATGAGCACCCTGACTGGAGAATGAACGTTTTCCAGCAGGGTATTAATGTACAAGTAATGCCCTCTGAAAAATGAGTCCACTGCTTCACGGCAGCATATCAAGCTGCTGTGGAGCTTGGACGGAGAAAACTAAATGGTCACCATTATTTTATGCTTGCTAAGCAGTGCTTTTGCTGTTTAGCAAGTGTAAAATGTGAAAAAAAGAAGAAAATTAAAAAAAAAATTGTGTGTTTGTGAGTGTATGCATGCATGTCAGTGAAAGTGAGAACAAGCGAGTCGTTATTTTATACTTGCTAAGCAGCACTTTTGCTGTTTAGCAAGTGTAAAAGAAAAAAAGAAAAAAAATTGAAATAAAATGTGTGTGAGAATGTATGCATGTATGAGAATAAGAGCGAGAGAGAAAGTTGGGTCTTTCGGCTTTTCTCAGTTAGGGGTCGCCACAGCGGAACTCCGGTCCACTAATGATTGGTAGTAGATTTTTACGTGCCGAGTTGCCAGCCCTGACGCACAACCTTCAACGAAGGTACGCCCATTCACGCAAGTCTCCACACTGAAGATGCTTTAGCTGAGAATCGAACAGGACAACGTCTTACTGTGAGGCGACAATGCTACCGCAGCACCACCACCGCAGTGAAACAGAAAAAAGTGTGTGTGTTTGTTTCTGTCAGCATGTGTGAGTGAATGCATGCATGAAAGCAGAAGAGACTGTGTGTGTGTGTGTGTGTGTGTGTGTGTGTGTGTGTGTGTGTGTATTCACGTATGTGAGAGACAGAGACAGTAAAGTCTGAAAGCGATCTAGCGGTCCCCTGGCAGCAGCAGCAGCAGTTTTGCGTATTTCTCAACCTCAGACATAGTACTCAACTTAGTAGCACAAGAAATTTGGACAAAACCTGACATAATGGGGGGGGGGGGGCAAATGCTAAGAAATAGAGACACATTTTAAATACTGCTGTTATAAACTTAGAAAGTTGGTAGAATAACAGGATTTGTGTTAGCATGTATTTTCTGAAGACTATGATATCTGAAACTCAAAAGCCTGTCATTATTTAGTGACTTTAATGTTTTAGATCATCTCAGTGGTTTGTCAAAAAACACATTTTTTATGAGTAAGAGACCGAATATATGAGGCAAACATCTGGGCATTCTGCAAAAATATGTTCAGTTGAGAGGTATGTTCTTAGATCAAGGTATCTGGATAGGCCTAAAATAAACAGGACAAAGGCTCAAAATAGGAACATATTTTAAATGATTTGTGTTATCATGCATTTTCTGAAGCAGAGGTGTGTGTGTGTGTGTGTGTGTGTGTGTGTGTGTGTGTGTGTGTGTGTGTTTATGAGAGCGAGTGAGTGAGATCTACCACTAGCAGCAGCAAAGAGGTTTGTCTACCTCTGAATCCTTCAGCTGAAGAAATCTGGATAAAGCCTAAAATAAAAGGGGAACAAAGGCTCAAAAATAAGAACGAGTTTTAATTATTGCTCCTATAAAATTACATACTTGCTTAAATAAAAGGATTTGTGTTAGCATGAATTTTCTGAAGGAAATTAAACTATGAAACTCACATGTATGTTATTATTTAGTAACGTCTGTCTCCAATTACTGGCAATAAACCAAACATTTTAGGAGTAAGGGACCAAAAAATACCTGGATTTTTTTTAAAGTGTTATGTTTTGGATGTAAAATGCTTCCTCCAACACCATTAACATATACTACAGCAAGTTTGAAACATTAGGCGGCGGAACAATTTTACATCAAAAATATATAAAAGCAAATATAGTATTTAAAAAAAAAATAAGTAAGTAAAACACAACAATTTTACAGAGAGCCTAAGTGCAATAATGGCCTCCAGGGTGTGTGTTAATATGCAACTACAAATTAATAAAAACAAAAATGTAAACATTGTCTGTGTCTACATTCCCCCAGGGAGGAACACAGAAATCTTAGAAGACTTCTTATATTGGCTATCCAATAACTACCCCCAAGAAATAATTGTTCTTGGGGATTTCAACATTGACTGGAACACTTGCTCTTGTGAAACCCCCACAACCCACATAAGCCTCTATGGATTTACTCAAATCATAACCTCCCCCACCACGACAGGAAAACCCAATAACAAGGAAAGTACCCTAGACTGGATACTCATCAATACCCATCTTCAATCCTATAAATCAGGAACTTTGCCTGATGACCTGAGTGACCACTGTCTTATGTAATCAAGCACAAAGTAGACTGCTCCTACCAACCCACCTATAGAACATTAAGAAACTGAACAAAAAGAAAATGAACTTAAGGCATGCATCTGGTTAGTACTAAAAAGTCTCCCCCTAGATGAAGCAGTAGCATACTTTAACACTAAATTCCTTGCTATTCTTAACTCCCATGCTCCCAGCCACTCTATTAGAACCAAAGTTAATATTGCACCGTGGCTTTCTAAAGATACCAAAACCAAAATTTCACTCAGAAACAAAGCATGGGCCACCTACCGAAAAACAAAAGCCCCACTTGATCAACTAAGATTCAGACAGCTAAGGAATGACACCAAAAAATCCATAACCTTAGACAAAAAGAACCACTACTACCCTCTACTGCAAAAACACCAAAACAAACCTCAAAAGTTCTAGGCAGGAATAAACAAACTACTCCACTCAGGCCAAACCGCCACTCCACCCCCCTCAGCTTCCCAACAAAAATCCCCAGTGGACATTGCTTATAACTTCGACAGCTTCTTCACAGAGACTATCCAGTCTCTAGCCAGCCAACTCTCTCCCAAAGGCTCTAATTCTAATGCAGCCACACCCAGTACCCAAACATACTTTACCTTCCAACCTGTTCCTACTCAACGTATTCATGCCCTACTTAAGAAACTAAGACCCCTGACCCTGGCTGTCAACCTCCTCCCAGCAGACTATCTGCAAAAGGCTGCTGACACCATAGCATACCCCATCTCAATCTTGATCAACAGATCTATATCTGAAGCTACTATACCCACTATATGGAAAATCTCCCATGTCATACCTCTCCATAAAGGAGGCAGTTCTACTGAACTGTCAAACTTTAGACCCATAGCTATTCTGTCACCTCTAGCTAAAATTATGGAGAAGTGTGTATACATACAGCTCATGCACTACCTCACACAGAACAAGCTGTTGTCCAACTTTCAGCATGGCTTTAAGCCACACCACAGTACTACTTCTGCCCTCCTCTCTTTTTCTAATGTCATTAACCACAACCGCAATAATAACAAACTATCCTCAGCACTCTTTCTAGATTTATCCAAGGCTTTTGACATGGTTGACCACAAAATGCTTATAAATACCTTGAAGGCCTTCTCCTTAAACAACCATGCACTCCAATGATTTTAATCCTACCTGCAGGGCAGGCAACAGGCAGTCCTATGGCAGGACAAGCTATCATCTCGCCTACCCATCACATTAGGAGTCCCCCAGGGCTCGATACTAGGACTCCTTCTTTTCTCCATCTTTATCAATGACCTTCATTCAGTCATCCCAGATGCTACCTGCATTCAATATGCGGATGACTCCACCTTGATTTGTTCTGACACCTCACCAGCTACTTTATTCACATTAATTCAAAATACCTTCAATACAGTGGAAAATGGCTCTCTAATCAACATCTAATCCTAAACCCCAACAAAACTAAGCTGCTCCTCTTCTTCCCCACACACAGGACCCCCCTGCCATCCTTCAACCCCCAGAAGCTGAAACTAAACTACTGGGTGTCATAGTTGATAACAACCTGAAGTTTGATGCGCATATCAATCAAACTATCAAAACAATTAATAAAAAACTTGGCTCTCTTTACAGAATCAAACCTTTCCTTACCCCACTTGCTAGAGCTGCAATTGCCCGTTCCCCATCTACTATCAACTCTTCTCTATGCCTCACCTCTATTCTCCAATTTAAACAAAACAGATCTTAATAAACTATCATCCTGCTATAACCACATTGCTAGATTTGCTACTAGCACAGCCTACTGGACACACCACTGTCACAACCTAAATTGCTTAGGATAGCTTGAATTGCCTAGCCTACTGCAGTTCAACCAGCTAATAGTGGCACATAAAGTCCTTTACTAACCAGAAAATACACCTGCACTAAAAAATATTGTCAGCCCCTACACCAGCACCCGGCCACTGCGATCATCCACTAGACTCCTAGTTCAAACATACAAATCCAACTACTAGCTGGGGACTCTCTGCTTGCCAACTTGTTGGAAAAACATGGAACAGACTCCCAGTTGACTTGACCCTAGAACCCTCACTCAGTTCAAAAACAAACTCAAGAAATACTTCAACATTCAATGGTTATGTCCTTGCACTAATCCCGATTAGTGACCTCTCTATTACTTAGGTGCCTTACCTTCAACTACTTCTAACTTTTTTCTACCACACCATTTCAGGAAGGGTCAATTGTATAACTGCTGCTCAGTGTGTCTTAAAACTGAATGTAATGTTATGTATCTAGACATCTCAGATGATCAGGTAAGAGCCACCCTCTCCAAAGCAAAAAACACAGCATCAGTGTGACCAGATGGTGTCCCGGGCTGCGTCCTACATGAACTCCAAGAAGAGCTAAACCCAAACATAAAACTACTGTTCAGTCTCAGCCTTACTACAGGATATGTACCCAAAGAGCGGCGTACAGCAACAGTGGTCCCTCTCCACAAAGGTGATGCCTCAACGGATCCTGGAAACTATCGCCCCATAAGCCTGACTAGCTTGGTCTGCAAAGCTATGGAAAGGATCATCATGGACCTCATAAATAAAGATATTGGGGATGTACAGACACTGGATCCTACCCAGTTCGGCTTTTTTAAGGGTAGATCCTGCCTCTTAAACCTGGTCAATTTCTTTGAAACAGTCACCAAGGCCATTGACAAGGGGAAGGTGGTCCACACAGCCTACCTGGACCTCGCAAAAGCCTTTTGATACAATACCCCACTTGGGAATTATAGATAAGCTCACCAGCTTAAATATAAACCCCTATGTCACTAGATGGGTTGCAAACTGGCTCATAGATTCATAGATTCATAGATTAGTACTAAGCTAACTGCCCTTGCGGGCCATTGTAAGCCTAGCCAATTATCCCTTGTGAGACTCAAACCCTGCACCTTGTGTTTGTAAGGCAAACACCTTAACCATTAGGCCACCCTCCCAACCCTGTTGAAGGACAGAACCCACATGGTTAGAATTGCTGGAGCCATGTCAGATTCCAAACCAGTTACAAGTGACGTCCCTCAAGGCTCAGTCCTGGGACCTCTCTTGTTCGGTATATATTTCTCGGAGGTACAGGCCAACGTGGAAGGACTGAGGCTGACCAAGTTCGCAGATGACTGCAAACTGGGCGCCATATTCGACTCTCCAGCCGACACAAGCATCCTCCAAAAGGGCCTCATAGAAACAGACAACTGGTGCCAGAGCCATGGCTTCAAGCTAAATGCCAAAAAGTGTATAGTCATCCCCTTTGGCAAAAACAAAGTGCCCACAAATTACCACATAGGTAGTAATCCATTAAGTACAGAAGAAGTAATTAGGGACCTGGAGACCCAAGTTGATAGCAATCTCTCATTTGACAACCACGTGGCCAAAGTGGTTAGAAAAACATTTTATATAGCCCACCTAATCATGAAGGGATTCACATCTAGATCAGGGGAGGTCATCGTGCCTCTTTACTCATCCCCCATCAGGCCCATAATTGAGTACAATGCCCCTTTTGGGATGTGCCTTATCAGACACCTGCAGCAACTGGAAAGACCCCAAAAGTACCTCACCAAGATGATCAAAGGGCTCAAACAGATGCCATATGCTGCCCGGTTAAAGAAACTCCAGCTCTACTCAGTGGCATACCGCCTGCTCAGAGGCGATCTGTGCCTGACGTATAAAGTCATGTTCAACCCGGAATTAATGGACATGCTGCACCTCAGAAAATCCAAATCCCATCGAGCCACGCGCTCGAGAGACTTGAACCTCAGCACTGAAATAAACAGGACATGCTGGAGGGACAGGGTGGGTTATGACCCAGAGGCTCCTTTCACTCTGGAATAAAATCCCAGTCCAGGTTAGGTAGAGTCCCTCATTGACTCTCTTCAAGAGGAATCTTGATGAGTGGATGGGAGATCGTAGGTTTACTCCGGGTATCACTTCTGTGTCACTGTTAGATAGAGGCACAGTATACTAACCTTGAAAAAGGGCATAGCAAAATTAATTTAAAATGGGTGGCGAACACACTCTGGCTAGGCTTATAAATGCCCTAGGGCAGATAGCCTAGTATGAACCTATGAACCTATATATATATATATATATATATATATATATATATATATAACTTTGAAAATAATGTGTTTTGTAAAGTGTTTTATAATAAGTTAGTACTATATGTGCTAAATGCTAGTATTGCTTATGACTGTAATCTGCTTGAAACTAGCATTTACTAAATGTTCAATGTGTATTATTAACTTGGAGCTTTTCTCCCCGGGCCTCCGCTGAAAATAGACATGTATCCAGTCAGAATATCCCGGTCAACAAAGGTAAAATAAATGAATAAATAAATAATGCCCTTCCAGAGGTGCACAGGCCCTCTGTTGCCCTGGGTGGACATTAATTACACATTAAAATATGATATGTATAAATTGCATTGCTTGTGCACTATCCCAGAATAACAGTGTGGTGCCATTTTTTTCATAAATTTGCAATATAAAGTCAATATGACCTGGATAGGCTTTTAATACTAATACCAGTGTGTTAGCTCTTCATCTGAAGAATAACTTTCATAGTCTGTATATTTTGTATTTCACACTATTTATGAGATATTGCAAAAAATGTGAGTCATGCACTTAACAACAGATCTGGGGAGAAACCTTTCATAAGCAAGTGGTTTCCTGACTTAAATGACTTTAGGACACAAGGAGCTTAGATGGCCTTCTTTTGATTGGGGCTGAATGAGTTAAACTAAATGCTAAGTTGGGCACAGAAATTACTATTGGGCAGAAGATGGGCAGTTAAGATAGGAAACATTTGGGGGTACTGGCAGGCACTAAAAGTGTGACTCCGACAGGTTTTATAGCTAAAATATATACTTGCACTCTTAGACTATTCAGTGATAATTGCCATGATGATCATTCAAAGATAAGAATGATAACTTCCCTTAAAGAATAAAAACAACTGTAAGATAGTTGAGATAAATAAAACCAGTGGAATTAGAGCAATGGTCTAAAGGCCAGTGTTAAGTTAATGGAAAACTAAAAGGATTGTCATTTTTGGGGCCATCTTTATCCACAAAGAATGAGATAATCAGGACATTTGGTTGTTGTGAAAGCTTTTCCAAAATTTTTTGAGCCAAAAGTCTCTGTAACTTCAAATACATGAAACAAACTGGTCAAAGCTTCAGTTTGATAAAACCTGTGAAATACATTTTTGCATGGAAAAGCCTCCTTACACTCCTCTGTGCCCCTCTTACTTTATATATATTAACTCTACAGTTACACAGCCACAGGGAAAAGCCTATTATATACTGAATTATTGTCTTCATGCAAACAAAAAAGACACTGGTATTCCTCTTCAAAGACCATTACCAACAAAGTCCTTTCAATCTTCAGTTATATGAATGGGCTTCCAATGGAAAAAAAATGTCTTGTGTAGCGAGTAAAGTCCCACACACCTCCAAATGGGCCTGTACCCCTCCCTCTTGACTAATATTGTTAGATATTATGAATATAAGACTGAAATTAATTATGTTGTAAATATGCTGAAAGATAAAGCATAGAATAAAAAGTTTGCTTGAATATATGTATAGAGTTTAGCAATGTAAAATGGGCATTCATACTATATGTATAACAGACAAGCTTCTCTTCACAGCATCAGAAAAAAGCCTAACAAAGCAATATTGGAAAGCAAGTATTACATGATTTTCTCATGTTTGCAGAACAAATATCTATTAACAGACATATTTTTTATAAACTCAACAATACGTGGTGTTTTTTCAATAACAACAAAACAGATGTTTCTTTTCATACTTGTTATTCTGATTGTGTGCATTTGTACATTTTCACATCATCAGAAAACACAAAAGGACAATAGAACAGACATTACGTGACTTTCCACAGAAGGCCAAAAAAGATATCAAGAGAAAAAAACGATATCTATGTACATGACTAGCACTCTATATAACAACTGTAGTAATTCAGTTATATGAGAGAGGGACAGAGAGAGACATATTATGTAGAAGTCATCATTCATATCTGTAATGAAGGAAAACTTTGTAAATATATGCTACAAACTGACAGAAAAAGTATGTGTTGTTTGTTATAATAATAAGTTATCTGTAACTGTGCTTATAGCTGCAAAATATATTTCTTTATCAGTGTGCAATTTGAAAGGCTTGGTGCTTTAAACAGACTACAGATGGAGTCATGCAAAGCTCTCTGTCTCTGATTCAGCAGTAAACAGCACAGCAAGACTGTGTGTCTTAAGAAGACTTTGGATCCAGCACAGCACAGAAGCTGCGCACATATAAAATAAAATGTTCAAATATAACTACCTCTGATGTGGTTAAATATGAGTGAGTTATGAACACCTTTTGAAAGCCTGGTGATGAACTGACCTTCAATGGACAGGCTTCAGTGTAATTATCCTCAAAGAAATGAATATCATAAACATACCATACCCATAACATTTATTAAACAAATAACCTAAAAGAGAGTCTGATTTGCCTTAAATTTGCTTCTTAGCTATTAAGACAGCAAATGGAACAGACTATGTATAATTCTTTTTTTAATATTCAGTATTATTTCTTTGTTTACATTAACTACTGTACTGTAGCTAGCAAAGTTATTACTTGTAATGAGATTATTTGTTCAATTTAAATGTATGTCAAATGTATGAGCAGTGTTCTTAGTTATCAGATTTACCAATAAAGTTTTTTTCATTCTTTAATAACGGTCTCCACTTATTTGTGCCACTTATCAAGTTTTTTGTTTTAGATGTATAAAACTTACTTCATTTTTATTTACGTAATGGCTGCACTTTTTTTGTCAGTTTGTTTCTTTCTTAACCAAATAAGAAAGTATGGCACACAGGACTTTATCACTATTAGTTTTAGTTGATGGCAGTTTCTTATATGTTTTTTTTTATTATGTTTTTGTTAATTTATTAACTTCTTTATTTTCTGATGGAGTGGTATTTGTTGCTGTTATTTGTTTTGAAGTGTATAGTTCATAAATTTTAATAATATGGATCTCAGAGTAGCCCAAGCCTCTTCTATAATTTAAGTGACCATGGAAAATTTCCTCATGACTTTTTGTAATTTATTTTTGTTTATTTATACTTCAGAAGTGTATAAATTAAAAGCTTCTCTCCTAAAGGAACTGCCTTAAAACAGTCATCCCAGGATTCAATAAACTCTGTGTAGGCTTCCCACAGAGCCTACATGGAGTTTAAATGTTTGTGAGATGGTGCGCAGCGAGTGGTAGCGCGCAATACATATTAATGTTGTGTGGCTCTCCTATGTTAGGTTACATGGCTGGCAACAGTGTTGCAAGCCAGAAAACTGTATAAGAGAATGCAGATACAATTCTATTTAAAGCAGAGCACCTATGGTCCACAGATTTGAGCAGAATACCACAGTAACCATCAAGGCTTCACAGATAGCTGTGAATCTGTTACAGTAACATATCTCCACCAAGGCCAACATAATACTGGGACATTTAATCAGAATAGTGACATAAGTGCCATAGATGTTGCATAGACATGTGGTAGAATGAAACTCAAACATATCTGTCATCTTCTTTGAGCAAGATATGTGGACAAAGGCATACATAATGGGGGACAAAGGGCCAAAATAGGGACAGATTTTTAATATTGCACTTCCAAACTTAGAAAGTTGATAAAATAAATAGTCTGTACATTAGCATGAACTTTCTGAAGAGCATGTAGTTTGAAACCCAAATGTGAGTCATCAGTTTCTGACTTCACTGTGCAATGACATGCCAATGATTTGCCAGAAAACAAAAATGTTATAAGGAAAAGATCACAAATATGTGACAAAAACTGGACATTCTGCACAAATCAGGACAGTTGAGAGGTATGCACTCAAATGTATGTTATAGTGAATCATCTCAGTCCAGAGATCATCTCAGTGATATAGCAAATACCACCAATTTGATAAGGAAAACATCTGGGCATCCTGGTAATATCTGGACAGTTGAAAGGTATGAATGTGAAGTATATGGTCCAAACACAGTACAGGACAGTGTACCTACAGTGCAGTATATTGTGATATCCTATTCCTGGCATTCTGTACTGAAGCTGTGTTAATGATCTGTAACAGGACATGGACTGACATGTAAAATGATCACTCAGGGGAAGTGTGTGTATTGAACAGGGACACAAAGATGAATTACAGGAATGGACACAGAGAAGGAGGATAGGTGAAACTCCCTCATGTACAGCAGAGGAGGGCATGCCAATGGAAGATGGTTGTAGCAACAACACCAAGCACATATCTATATGGTACAGTACAAACTGTACAGTGAAAATATTGTCTGTGACTGTCACACAAGGCATCATAATGGGGAGGATGTCTGTGCGACATGAGCATCCTTACATGAATAATGCAGAAGACATCTATCAGGGATCTGACCTACAGTTGAGGTAGGGTGCATATTGTGAAGCTGTGCAAGCTGATATGCCTGAATATGAGTGCACTCTCAGCAGAGGTCTCCGGCAAGGTGGCCACAGGTAAAGAATCATGGAAAACATTACAAGAACCAACCACAATCATAACCAATATCAGAATAATACCACCAATAATCCCATGCCTCTGACATAACATAAGTGATGTGGAGTGATAAGAGATGTGTCTGCACGCACACACACACACACACACACACACACACACACACACACACACATACACACACACACACACACACACACACTTGAACACCTATCATGATACATCCACACTCTATGAGGGTAACCACACACACTGTCCTGGCATTGTAATATCTGCTGGAGGTGTTAGGAGGGATACTGCTATACCTGTATGCGACAGTATGGGCAATAAAGGCTAGTTGCCTTGTGTGCATGGCATACACACACACACACACACACACACACACACACACACACACACACACACACACACACACACACACACATATATATGGCACAATCCACACTGTCACAAATGATATACATATATACATGTCATTAATGTTATCAAACACCTATGTATGTAAAGTGTGCATAAGCAGAACAGGTAGCGCACATGCATCTGGTGTAACAACTTGATTGGTGTTTTGCATCTTCAGTCATGTGTGACACTCCTGTCAAAGAAAGAATACCTAGGTATGGCCAATAAGCTGTGTGACAGCATACTGTTGCAAAGGTGGTATACATCACTAGAAGATGTGTAGGGAGGTACATGAAGAAGGGTGCATAGTACACAGTTATTGGTGTGATGTAGGCTGGGAGTCAAAGTATTATGGCCTCTGATGTGAATGTCCTTCACATACCCAGTATTTGTGTTATATTCAACGGTATAGTCAGCACTGTGACCACATGCTGGTGGATGTACAACTTACCATATACCCCAGGGCATGGGTCACATACTTATTGGTCTCTCTGATTATAAGGTGTGATGTCCACATTATACTTGGATGGTGTGTTTGTTTCCTGATTCAGCAAACCCATCCATGTTTCTTGGTCAATGCAGGTGTTGTCATGGCTGCGGCAGCAGTTTTTGGTATGTGTTGATACTGTCTGTATTATACTAATATCACAGTTGGAGTCACTGATTGCCCACAATCTGTAGTGCTTCAGGCAGCTGTTTTGACACAGCATATATATATATATATATATATATATATATATATATATATATATATATATATATATATCATCTGTGATGTCCATCACTTAACTAATGGGCAGGAAAGGGCATAGCAGACACTCCTGATGTACCAGTCTGATCACTGGGCCTGACATATAGGTCACATTTCACATTTTAAAATAGTGATATAGCTGTTTATGACCACATATGACAGTGTTGACTGAATACCTCAGTGTGGATTTGTGTGAAATGCCGTGACCTGGTCAAGTTCCACAAGATGATACTGTTGTCATCATGCATGCCCTTGATGACCTCTTTGAAGACATGTATCAGATGTAACAGACTTGATGTAGCCTTAACAACTCACACAAGTATGTTGCACACACCTGGAATATTACCAGTGTACATAAAGAAGAGGTCCATGATGGCATATTGGTCTACCTCACAGTCAAAGAGTCAGGATGTTTCTATACATACATGCATAAGATGTTGTCCTCCCACTCAGGTGGATGCAGGTTGATGTACACCCTTGTATGGGAACACAGGCCATGTGGAGGGTGTTTTGAACTGTGTATTCAAACATATCAGGAAGGTGTATGTGCTGAGTAATGGCATAGGTGATCTGAAATGTTGTCATAACCCATTGATTCTGTGTGATAGGCCTGGATGAAGGTAGGACAATGCATACAGCCTATTGTGATCTAGCCTAGGGTTTTAACATAATCCCCCATGCAGGTATAATTGAGAAAACCTCCAAGCTGGCTCACCGCCAGAACATATCATGTGAAAGCTGGTGAATCAACCTATCCCAGTAGAGCTGTCACCATTGGCAAATCCCAGGGATCTGTGCTTGGCCCTTCATGGTTTGAACTCTATTTCTTGACAGTTCAGGCTAAAGTATATGGCCTTTAACTTACCAGGTTTGCTGATTCTCACATATTGCATACAATCATTGAGTCCATCAAGTTAAAAGGCTTCCTAAAATACATAAGGATTATAGTAATCCACCAATTCATCCCATTGTATCTGGGAGTGGATGAATCCCTGAACCTGTGTCCATGATTATGGAATAAATGCTGTATGGGATTTTCTAACTACAAAGGATATATATGAGAGAAGAGAAGTTATGCAGCTCTGCATGTTGCCAGAACTAATATTGGAAAACAATGTCCTGGACTTTAAGGATGATTATTATCTACAAAAATGAGGAGTGGCAATGGGCACTCCCTGTGCAAATAGTTACTCTAGCATAGTGATGGCTTACTGAGAAGAGGAATATGTGTTTAATGATCTTAACATATGGAAACAATATATCCCTTTTTATAAAAGATTTGTGGATGATATATTTTTTCTTTGTACAGGAGAAGAGAATGATCTACCAAAATTTGTTGATTATCTTACAACTACTATATCATTTCTGACGTTTGAGGTTAATACATCGAGAGAGAGTATAAACTTCCTTGATGTTACTTTCATAAGGGTTAGAGATGTAATCATAGATACACAGATGTTCTGTAAACAATGCTGGAAGAATCATCTCCTCCATCATAATAGTATGCATCTGAGGTACATACTTCCCCAAGTTACAAAAGAACAGTTTCTTTGAACATCTAGGTTATGCACAAGTGAATCTACTTTTAATCTTGAGTCTGAAAGATTAATGGAGAATTTATGTAAGAGAGGATATAAAATGAGTGACATTCATAAAGAACTCTTAGAGACCAAGAAAATGAGAGATAAGAAAGGAAAACCGTATTTCCATAGGCATCAAGGGACATGTGAACAGATTTCTAGGGGGCATAAAAGAGAACAAGATGGAATAAGATGTCTTCTTACTTAGTCAAGACATACAACAAATTTGTGCAATAATAAAGAATAATAGCTGATAAAGAAATTAAACGTATTGTGGGAGAAAACCCAAAGTTTTGTTTTAAGAATATAAAGAATGTGAAGTACATGCTATGTCATGATGGAAAAACTGAGAAAGTGAAATCATTTGATGGAAAGAAAGGAACGTCCAGATGTAGACAATGTAAAGCCTGTAGTTCTATTAATATTAGCAGTGAATTTCAGCATCCAATTTTCAAGAGAGAATATAAACTTAATGTATATGTAGATTGTGACATGAGGAACATGATTTATGTTCCCACCTGCAAAGCTTGTATCAGTTTTTATATTGGTAAAACTAACTGCCCTTTTAAAATGATAATTCTGAAATATATACATGACAGATTAAAAAGCAAAGAGAATGCTCTATCCCAACAAATTTTGAGGTTCCCAGGCCACAGTTTTCAATTTATGGTATTAGAAGTTATAGCTGTAACCTCTAGGAGGGGCAACATATGTAATCTAACTGAGATAGCCAGAAGAAGATGGATTGCTAATTTACAAGGAGCTAGAACTCCAGGTTTAAATGGTGTCTTTCCTTTGCTAGCAGGACGGAAATTAAAGAAAAAGTTTTGATTGGCTATCACCTATTTCATTTACAAATGATGGAACTAGATTGGATCACTTTTTGTGAATGAATGACGATACGATCTTTAATTGGTCAAGCCCTTCTCTTAAAGGACTTTGGTCAGATCAGTATTTATATCTGAATGGCAATGAAATTAGATTGGTAGATTTTTTATGTGGATAAATTGTATGGAGATTGAACAAACCACTTTTTTCACTGGTGGAATTGGATTGGAGAATTTTTATTTAAAAACAATGCTGTGAATGAAGTATTTATATGATCTGAAGAAGGTGTTAGCTGAAGGTGCTTATCAGCTGTTTTATTTTGATTTATTGGATGTTTTACTGTGCTCTTATTAAAGTTTTATATGCTGACATAGCTGTAGTTATATTTTATATACATTTACTTTGCCGTGGTGGCTTAGCTTTGTTTATAGTGCTTACTGTTCTTGGTTTACTTAGCTGCCTTTAACAGTCAATTGGTGTGTCTTTTGGATTGCATGTAGAAGAGCTCCATGATGACATGTTGGTCTAATTCACAGTCGAGAAAAGTCAGGATGTCTCTATACATGCATGCATCCAGTGCTGTCCCCCCAACTCATGTGGATGCATGTTGATGTACTCCCTTGTATGGTAACATAGGCCATGTGGACGGTGTGCTGAACTGTGTATTCAACTGTATCTAGAAGGTGTATGTGCTGGGTCATGCCATAGGTGATCTGTGATGTTGTCATAACCCATTGATTCTGTGTGATAGGCCTACATGAAGGAAAGACAGTGCATACTGCCTATAATGATCTGACCTAGGGTTTTGACATGATCCACTAGACAAATATTGAGAAAACCTCCAAGTTGGGGATTAACCCTTATGTCAGCTGATAGGTACCCAATTGGCTCACTGACAGAACACATCATGTGAAAGTTGGTGAATCAACCTGTACCAGTAGAGCTGTCATCACCGGCAAACTCCAGGGATCTGTGCTTGGCCCTTCACGGTTTGAACTCTATATCTTGACAGTTCAAGCTAAGGTATATTGCCTTTAGCGTACCAAGTTTGCTGATTCTTGCATATTATGTGCAATCATTGAGTCCACCAATGATGATAACTTAGTACAAAAGGAGCTACCACACACAACCGAATGGTGACAAAGGCACACAATCTAAAATAAATGCAGAAATATGTGTTTGTAATGCCCATCTGAAAAATGGAATTCCATGTTAATAACAGCATTGCAGTCCTGCTATGCAGAAACTCAGTGATGCAAGCACTGGGAGCACATGTAGATAGCACTCTGAACTTTGGCCACCAAGTGTCCACACTGGTATTGATAGCCTATGTTGTGCACATCATAAGTCACACCATCATATTGAGATCTTAAGATTGTATGACAGCACTGTAGTCAAACAGCATCACAACGCTAATAGAGTATAATCTCTCTTTTTCATGTACCTCACCAGACATGTAGCAGCTGGACAGACCACAGAGCTTTCTCGGCAAGATACCACAGGGCCTACAAACCATGCCATGATATACATGGATAGATTAAAAGCCATGTCACGGTAATCTTTATTGTATAGGATGAGGTGATTTCTGCCATCCTCTGACCTTACCCTGGTAGGAGTACTGGATATCCAAAAATCTGATATTGCTGATGACATCAGCAGTGTCTGTTGAGGAGAATATAAGTGTCCCACATGCTGGTGTGACATGCTGTCTGTAATGTCAAGCAAGAGCTCACACACAGACACACGCACACACACACACACACACACACACACACACACACACACTTGAATACAGTGCAAATAGAACCCCTACCTATCTAAGTACACAGACTACAGAACCCAGTACTTTATGTATGCACCACAGCTCAAGTCCTACTTGGAGTGTCTCAGACAACCCTTTATAGCTGAAGATATCAGTTTGTTGAGAAAATATAACAATGTCTCACATGCTGGTGTAAAATGCTGTCTGTAATGTCAAGCAATAGCACACACACACACACACACACACACACACACACACACACACACACACACACACACACACACACACACACACACACACACACACACACAGTTGACTGCAATGAGAATATAACCCCTACCTAAGTTTACAGACTGCAGAACTCAGTATTTTATGCAAGCACCATGGCACAAGTCTGACTTTTGCACAGTTGCAGGACAATTTATAGAGGATGACATCAGCAGTACATGTTGAAAAGAAGAAGTTGGGGGATCTGCATGAAATTGATATGTAGGCATGTGCATGCATCAAAATACTGTAAATCCATGGGATTGGAGCTGTAACTCTAGGATAAACACTTCTGCTATTCTGGCTAGACACAGACACACACACACACACACACACACACACACACACACACACACACACACACACACACACACACACACACACACAGCCTACAGAACACAGTACATTATGCAAGTGCCACTGCACAAGTCTGATTTTTACAAGAATGCAGGTGAACTTATAGTAGATGACATCAACAGGCCACGTGGTGGACAAAATGTTGAGAGACCTGCATGATCTCATAGCTTCATATGTTCATAGGAGGCTACTAGCCTAATGATGGTATGGTGTTTAGAAGCCTAGCTGTGTAAAAACACAGGTACCCTTATTGAGCATAGTTGGATGGCCATTGTTAGCAGAGCAATTTTGTGAGCGGTCTTCTCCATGAGGGACATAGGTGCCACCCCAGCGGTGACTTTATAATCACCCAACCATAGTCAAGCTTGCTCTTGAACAGGGTCAATGAGGGGCACTGAGTCACACACAGTGGGAGCCTATTACAGAGGAGTGTGAGTTGTTGGGGGATATATCTGTCTCTTCAGCATGTTCTGTTTATGTCAAAGGCTAGGTTTGAGAATCCTGGGGCAAGTTATTCTTGTCCCATTTGATTTGAAGATGTCCATCATTTCCAGTAGTGCATGGTCTGAGACTGCTCTGTAGGGCAGGCATAGGCCTCCTCTCAGCAGTCTGCATGATACTGAGTACACTGACAGGTCTTTCAGTCTTTCCATGTATGCCATGTTTGGAGGCACTGGATTCTCCCAGGCACAACCCTGTGTTTTCTCCAATTGCTCAGGTGTCTGGTGAGTTACAGGCAGAAGGAAGCATTGTAATCAATTAATGGTTTGATAAGGGTGGAGTACAGCAGAGATTTGACCACCCTGGTCTTGAATGTGATGTTCATATGTATGATGTGAGTGATACAGAATGTGTGTGTCACCACTATGGACACATAGTGATGAAAGTGTAGATTGTTATCAATGTGTGATTTCAAGTCTCACAACACTGTGTTTGAGCTTAGAGTAGTGCTATGTATATCATAATTAGCAGGGGTACTTCATTGCCAAAGGGGACAGTGGGCCATAGTATGCTTTAAGGTTCAGTCCATGAGTTTGGCACCAATCATTCATGTGTGGCAGCCCCTTCCATAATATGTTACTATCATTGGGGGAACTCTATTAATACATACAGCTACCAGTCATCTGAAAACTTGGTAAACCACAGGCCATCTACCATTGCCATCTACCATTGCCTGCACTTCAGAGAAGTAGTTTGCAAACAGCTGAGGGCCCAGCAAAGATCCTATTGATATTGTAATGGTAATTGGCTACTGGTGGAGATGCAGCCCCTAACTTTGAGAGTGTGCGTTGTGTCAGTGAGCCAGTTGCCTATCCCTGTACTACTGTATGGCTCAATTCCCACATGGGAGATCTTCACTATGACACACGAATGGGGATAATGTCAAAAGCCTTGGATAAGTCAACATAGGTGGTATGTCCTGTTATCCCTCATCCAGGTTTGTGGGGACAGTATCCAAGAAGTCCACAAGGTTCAATGAGCAAGATCTACCCTTGACAAAAACAACATGAGTAGGGTCAAGTGTGTTGAAGGTCACCTATGACCCTGTGGAAATGGTCCATGCTGATTCCATCCCTAGCCTTGCAAATGAGTCTTTTTAGGCATATGGGTCAATAGTTGTAGTTCTGCATGTTACCAGATTGATGTGCATTGCACAGCACACAACATGTCATATTACATTTTGTACTCTGGATGCTGTATGTGCGGAAACAGTATTGAGAGACCAGGGTTGCAGTACTTGGGAGGGTGGCAACAGATAGATGTTTTGTAAATATGTGACATATTGTTAGATAGGGCCCTCATTTTGTAAGGTTTACACATGTAATTCCATGTCATACACAGAGAATGGACAGTAAACAGCAGTAATACAGCAAAATATGTACATTTCCATAGCGTGTTGAGCAACAGGTTTGTGCAACTGTTAGCAAAGTGCATAAATATGAGAAACACACATGTTTGCATATAGGTAAGCAGTGTGCAAATGTGAGCTGCATTGCTAAAATCTAACAGCTAGTACTGAGTCTATGAAATACACTTGCTGCTTAACTGACTCTTTACTGCTTAACTGACTCTGTGGCAGCATGTGGTAATGCATTGATACATTCCTGGTTGAGGCCAGATGGTACTGGGTTTGAATACAGGTATATATAATACTTTTAAATACATTGCTGCCATATCTAATACTTTTAAATGCATTACCCCAATTCCCCATTGCTGGGAATCGGTGTGTGATGCACACCTTTGAGCAAAACTGTCTTAAAGAGGTGAAATGAGTAGATAGGACAGTGGTGAAATGGGAAGCAAGTAGGTGGAAGAACAGAGGGAAAACAGGGCAGGAATGTGCAGGAGGGAGATAGGACTGAACCATAGCTATCCATTTCTTTAACAGTGTAAAGTGAACATATGTGGAAAATATTAACTGAATTTGGAATGTCACCTCCAGAGAGAGGGCTGGCCACAACACAATCATGTTGAATAGCCAATTGGACCAAATCAAGTGTGTAATGAACATGTGTGAAATGGAGAGCTATGTATGAGATGATTTTTTTTGGGACAGGTGCCCATTTTTTTTTTTTGTAAAGAGAGAGGAATGTTGGGAAAGGGATGCAGGAATGTAGGAATGTCTGGGTGAGGTAAGCTGGTTAGGTGAGGAAGCAACTGCAGACAGACAAGAAAAACAAGACAAGAAACAGGGATGGCGATGGGTGCAAAAGGTTGGGGGACACCATGATTAGGGTGAGGATGGGGACATCCTGAGCCCATGGTCATCAAGCTGGGTGACATTGAGAATAGAGTCTTCACCAACTGGATGGTCATCACTGTCACCTCACTCTGCTGCTGGCTAGAGTGCTTGATGTCTCCTCCTCCTCCTCCTGGTACTTTGAAAAATGAGGAAGCGCAGCCTCTTCAGCCAGCATAGGCATGCATTAACAGTGTGGCACACAACCCTATGCACCATCCCTGAAAATTCAGTTTGGGTTATAAAATCACCATCTCTATCACTGTTCCCAGAGGGTACCACTGGACCAGCCTCTGGAGTAGGACTACCTGAGGGAGCAGGTAGTGCAGGAGTAGCAGAGGTGGTGCTGCCAGATTGGCTCCCAGAGTGCTGGAGCCGGTGGTGGAGGGGGGCAGGTGGATCCTGTTCTTCCGCGGCTGGTGGTATCCTGCTGCCTGGTTTTGATGTACTGCGCATGCATATGGGACTTGCTTTGCCATGCATACCCAGTACATCAATGCTTTGAAAAGGAAGCAACAGAGAAAAGAAAGTCTCCGTTGCTCCGTTTTTTTTTTCATAAAAAAAAAGTTTTGGCTACATTAGGGGTAGCAGAGAGAGACAGAATGGAGGAAATGCAAAGAAAATCAGGTATGTGTCTTTAGTTTTAAATAACGTACCTGATTTTCTTTGTCTTTCCTCCATGCTGCCTCTCTGGTATGTCCAGAGTCCGGACTATATATTTTTTTTTTACTTTTTGTTAAAAAAATAAATAAATAATAAATAAATAAATAAATAAATAAATAAATAAAAGTTATGGAATATACGAATGGGAAGAAGTCTGGGTGACCGGACCTTTTTCCATTGGTATATTCTGGGATTTACAATGATTGGGATGGTTGGTTAACTTGCTCGTTTTTGAATATTAATGGCCAGTCATATAATTAACAGTATTGTATAGTTGGGAAGTGTGGTATTTGAACTCACAACCTCAGAATAAAGTCTAATGTTCTACTCTTGGTTTGTGCTACAGACTAATGCATGCATACTTGCTTTTACAGTTGAGATATGCATGCTCAATTTGATATTCTAATATTGGGCTCTTGGTTTGTGCTACAGACTAATGCATGCATACATACTTGCTTTTTCAGTTGAGATATGCATGCTCAATTTGATACAACTCTAAAATATCAAAAAAGGTATATTTAACTTTTAATGCTAAATAACACTACTCTTCTGTTGCATACATACCACTTGCTTTCCTCATTCTCACCAGTCTCGCCTCATGGGTTCAGACATTTACCTCACAATCATGGGCAGCTGTGGAAAAAACAGAACAGAACAGAATACCATTATGAATACCCGTCTTGCCTATATTCAGCTTTTAAGTCTTACAAGTACTCTCTATAGATGATAATTACACAGATGTGGGATGTCTGCAGTCCTAAATTCCCTCAAGGGTATCCTTCTTCCTCCTCTGTAGGTCATTGTAGTGATGCCTACATTGGTCACCGGTGTGCAAGATACTGGTAGCACTGGTTACAACCCAGGTTAAACTATTCCAAGCTTCCAACTTATACTGGAGAGTCAGAATAGTGCCACTGTAGAAGCCTGGCACTGTGGTTCTTAACTAGGAGTCCAATAAAAATTTTGGACTCTTGGATACCCCATCTCTATGTCCTAAACCCGACACCTTCCCCACAAATGCCTGCCATGTCAGCCACAGATCTAGAGCAATGGAGAATGATGCTTTCTCACCAATTCCAACCATCAGGTTTACCGGGCGTGTGTACACTGTTCGAAAATGTTACACTCTGCTTACCATAGTGCAGACACAGTGCTTGGCAGTACACACCTCCAAGCACCGTGTTTGCATGATGTCAAGCAGAGTGCAACAGTGGCAAACAGTCAGACATAATATCATTGCAGATGCAATTTCATGGTTATTGGATGTACAGGCAGTTCTGTATGTGTGTTAAGCAAATGTGAAGGCCATGCCAGTCCAGATAGCAGAAATATGAATATAGTACACAGTATACCCACAGTCATATATGTGATAATACATAGATATATACGTAAATAACTGAGACAATACTAATGTCTCATGCCTCATATATATAATTAATATCAGCTTTACTATGTCATGTCATAACTGAGTGTGATTATAATGGGAAGTGGATCAACAGTAAAAGTGTATGGAATATCCTGTATTCAAACCCAGGACCATGTGTATGACAGTCTTGCACTTTCACCTGTTGCCACAAGAATGTTGAGAAAACACTAGCCTATGTTTTAGTTCATTGCTATAAACTGCAATGTCACAACAATAAAACAAAGGTTGCACACCCTGTACTAGAACTCAGGACCAACTGCACTCCAGCCCTACACTTGGAGCCTCAGGACTAATTACATGACATTCTCAATTTTACTAATCAATTCTTAAGGTCTTGCTGTTAACCACAGCACAACACCACTTAGCAGGTTTGTGCAATGCCCAGTAGTATTAACTGAATGCATCTAGTTTCTTTTTCTGGCTGTCTGGATCCTGTCTGGCCAGTTGTTTAGTTTTTGCAGTGCTAGACTACACACAAACAAGAAAAGCACAGCCAAACCTGACATTCATTTATCTCCAGTTCCCATATTTGTGCTAAGCAGTGCATCACTCAAACAGTGACCCCTCCCCAAAAAAAAAAGAAAAAAAAAAGAAAAGAAAAAAGGAAAAGGTAGTTGAAATGAGAAAAAGCAATCTATGACATACATATTAGAAAATGTTAGTACATGTGAGATATTTCTACATAGGTCTTGATTTGAACTGTCACTCCAGTGCACTTTCAGAATACAGGATGTGTGCCTTATCCCTCTTTGCCACACAAACAACTTTGCAGCAAAGAACTGAACTCAGTCTGCACACAACCAACTGCAGCAGCATCTACAGTGATATCAAACCATACAAATGTTATTATAGGTTCATAGGTTCATAGGTAGGTACTAGGCTATCTGCCTGAAGGCATTTATAAGCCTAGCCAGAATGTGTTGGCTTTCGCCGCCCCGTTAGTTTAGTTCCCTGTGCCTCTGTCCAGCAGAGCCAGTGAAGTGATCCCCAGGGTAAACTTTCTGTTTCCCCTCCACCCGTCAAGGTTTCTCTTGAAGAGTGTTAGTGAGGAGCTCTGCCTAATGTAGATTGGAATCTTGTTCCAAAGCATGGGAAGTCTCTGGGCAGGAATCTATCCCTCCAGTATGTCCTATTTATTGTTGTGGTGAGGTTTAGATCCCTAGAGCATGTGGCTCGAGGGGATAAGGTTTTCTTTAGGTGGAGCATGTCCATCAATTCTGGGTTGGACATGGCCTTGTATGCCAGGCAGAGATCACCTCTGAGTAGGCGGTATGCAACCAAGTACAGCTGGAGTTTCTTCAGTCGAGCTGCATAGGGCATTTGTTTGAGGCCAGTGATCCTCTTGGTGAGGTACTTCTGTGGTCTTTCCAGCTGTTGCAGGTGTCTTGTAAGGTACATCCCAAATAGGGCGTTGTACTCTTATGATTATTTGTACATTTATTAGATTTGGATGTAGTGTACCTAGTGATCACACAACCTGTCAAGATTATTGCTTGCAAATATACAGCTCTGTCTAATATTTATGTGTTTGTTGGCCATTCTTTATTTATCTGTGTAGTAATCTGAGACATGCAGTGTGTGAGCCATTCTATATCACCGACCTCAAAATGTGTAAGGATATTAAGTAGAAATAATATCATATGCAGTTGCCAACAAGGATATGTTGCCATTTTTACTCTCCTTGTTTTGCATCCTGCCTGTAGTTCCTCTTTCACATCTCTAAACTGTTTTATGCTTCTCCAGTAAGTAATATTGAGTGGCCACCTTTTCTCTTTGTTCTGTAAACAGTTATTTTGTAGTTATATGATACTTATATGTATTATCCTTCTGCTGTCTTTTAGGACACCTAGCAGTATGCCACCCAGGCATGTCAATCCTTGGAGACCCCCTTCACTGATGCTAAGAACCATGTGATTGTAGATGCCTTTAAGCAACATGGTATTTTTCTGCTGGAAAGGGGACAGACAGATATGCATGTAGGCTGCAAATATGGCACCAAATAGTAGCTGACATGAATGCCGTGCATGACCACTGCCGGATATATGAGCAGGTGTGCAACAGGATGACTGACATTATCACATCTGCATGGAGGAGAGCAGGTGCAGTGGGCCATGACCAGATGGTTACTGAAGGAGGGCCTGCTAGGAAACCACCACTAATGCCCAATGAAGAGTTCCTGGCCAATAACAGGGATCCAGACAGCTCCCAGGAGACTGCAGCACAGCATGTGCTGGATGTCAGAGCAACAGTTTCAGAGACAGCAAGCACGTCCCAGGAGGAGCTTCCAGGTAGGCTTTGGTATCTGAACAGCTGAATACTGTTGTATAGTAAAACAACTGAAATCAAGATTTACTTCTATGTCACATCTCTTTTTTTGGGGGGGGGGTTGAAGATTGCTACAGTTATTAGCTTAGGTTGGAGTTGTCAGCCACATTCTTGTTGAAAGTATATTTAATGGACATATAAAGAGGTAAAAGTATTACCCCTGTGTTACTGTTAATTGCGATGATGTTACTCTTACCTCCTGCTTAACCTCTTCCAGGACTGTCTGGATTACAGAGGGGAATCTCTTTTGCAGATGGTAAGCCAAACATGTTTATGTCAGTACTGCTGAGCAAATTAAAGAAATATTTTAGTGTGTGCTGTTGATGTCAGGCCTGTTGTGTGTATTGCTGTACTGTCTGCAATAGCAGCAGCACTGCTACTTTGTTAGCATATATTGCAGTACAGTAGTGTAGGTATTAATTTATTCCTGTGTTTATTACTTTTTATCACAGGTGATCATGACAGTGGGAGTGCAGGCCCTCTGCCACCTGATGTCAGTGTATCAGCAGACTCTGATGATGATGATGGTGGCCAAACTGAGGCATAGTTGGGGGGTGCAGAGGTTGACTCTGACATTGAAGTTGACATACAGCCATCCCATGCAATACCATTGGACACAGCCAGTAGGCCTATGCCTACCCATTCCAGTGAGGCCACAGATATTGGACAGGTGGAAGGTGAGGCCATTGATCTGGGAAGTGTGGCTTTAGTGCCTGTTGAGTCTGGTGGTAGCCAAAGTGTAGGGGAGGTGTCATGCAGGAGAGTTGACAGGGGTTGTGATGACCCCTCACTGGGCCAGTGATCAAGGAGCCTGAATCCTCAACACTGACACTGGAGAGGGACATTCCCTTGGAATACAAATGGATGCATCAGTATTTTCAGATGCACGTCTCTGCACCAAGTACAGTTTCCCATAAGAGCACACAGGGAATGCAGTCAACCCAGGGTCTGGGTTTCTTTATTTCTGTCTCCCAATAAGTTTCCTCACTGGTACAGCTGTAGGGTTAGGTCCTCAGCTGAGTTTCCAAGCCAAGTCCTCCAGCACCCTCTCTGTGAAACTAGAGCTTCATATCCCAGTTCCAAGTAGCCAACACACACACACACACACACACACACACACACACACACACACACACACACACACACACACACACACACACACACACTGTGAGATTTAATTTTTCACACACACACCTGGGAAAGGCTGGCACAGATTTACCTGCTGTGCCCCCTTCTGCAGAGAGTATAAGGTCGTTATCATTGCCACCAGACACTCCACAATCAGCTACTCTAAGGCCCTTAACAAAGGGTGTCCAATTATACTGTGTAATATTTATTTATTTATTTAATTTATTTAACATTTTTTGACTTGGAAAGTCTAACTATGACAGACACTATTTTCAGCAGAGGCCCGGGGAGAAACACTCCAGATGCATGTCTGTGGAATGTGGGAAGAAACCAGAGTACCTGGATGAAACACGTGCAAATGCAGGGAGGACATGCAGACTCCACACAGAAGGCATCCCAGCTGAGAATAGAACTAGAGAACCTCTTGCTGTGAGGTGACAACATTAACTGCTGCACCACTGCTACTAATATAAATGTTAGTAGTTGACCAAGATAGCTAGGCCTTCAGGAGTGACCCACACAGTGTCACCAAATAAATATAAGCACTCTCAAAGGTTAAATACTTTCTAAAAGGACCAGCCACAATAAAAGTTTTAAATCTATTTAATAATAAATAATAAAAGAACAAGAAAATACTGAATATATATTTACAGTAAACCACAGAGTTCAAATCACAGGAAATATTGAAAATAATATTGATGGACAGACTCAGACAAATAAAGAAAAACAATATGTAAACTAAGCTTCACTATATTTTCCTGACTGAATGACTGAATCTAGGAGAACTACTATTTCCTACTTATGTAATAGAGCAAGACAGATGATGTAGTGAATGATCCTTCTTGTTGTCAAGCCTAAGACAGAATACTCAATACTGACAGATTCCCATTATAATATCTAAAACATAATGTCCAAGATGGCTGGCAGAATGACCTCACCTGGTCACCTGACTCTAGGTTCTCACAGTATCCCCTTTGAAGCTGAGACAGGAATTTAGCATCAACAGCTACAATACACACCAAACTGTTTATGGCAGTGCCCTGGAGCACAAAACAATTACATTACTTCTCCTCTTCTTTATAGAGGCTATTAAACAATGGCATCTCCCAGACCTACTGACTCCAGTTCCATTCAACACAGTGGGGTGCTGTGTTAATGGCTTAACAGCTAATTTAATTTTAAGGATTTTCCAAAACTAACTGGACTGAGATTAACTGCTTCTTTACCAGTCTCCTTTGTTAACATATATACATACATTCTCACGTGTATATTCCTTCTCCATCCAGCAGGACCTACTGTTGATACATTTTTTAACACTAGCAACTTTATGAAAACATTTTGATTTTCAAATGCCATACAGTTCTAATACATTTGTAACATAAGCATCTGTACAAATCAGTTTGCTATTCAAATGCCATACTGTTCTAACATATTTGTAACAAGCATTTTGTATAAATCAGTTTGATATTCAAAGGACATATCATTCTTTACAGAACTCCAGCTGGCTATGCTGGCACTAGCCCATATCATCACAGGGGTGCTTGGAGGAGGCCTGCTATCCCTCCTCCACCTGGTGCAAGTGTCTCTTCTCGTGCCACTCAGCATATATTTAGAGCCATCATGGAGGAACAGGCATGTTCTCATAGGTGCTCCAGACAAATGCTCAGGGTTGTAGATGTGGCACAGTCTGACATGCGTGATTGCCTCCACCATATTGCTGATTATGGATCAGATGAATGACATATTGGAATGAACAGTGCCTGCGATGGAACACCTGCCGGGAGCAGACAACATCCATGTGGATGTAGATCAGCCACATCATTTGCTGTCAGCCAACGTGGCCATGCCCAATCACGCTTTGATAGTGTCAGTACTTCTACTGTTCCATCAGTGAGTGTGCTGCCCACAACAAGATGTGGTAGGCCATGGGGTTGTGGTCCTGGGCATCCTCATGAAGGGAGCTTGTCCAGCATACATCTATCATGTTCAGGTAGTAGT